>NC_040242.1:0-15000 GCF_001444195.1 Xiphophorus couchianus | reverse complement strand
GCACCGCGGGCGTAGCAGAGCCCTGATCTCCATCCACCGCTGGATCCAGCCCAGTTCCTCGTGGGTGAGAAAGACCTGAGCACAGCCAAACACGCGGGCAGTCTTATGGTTTTTTACCTGAAGACAGGGAGAGAAATGTTAAACGGCTCTGGATGCTGCTGCATCCAGCAGCAGCAGCAGCAGCAGCAGCCAGCAGCAGCAGCCAGCAGCAGCAGCAGCAGCAGCAGCAGCAGCAGCAGCAGCAGCAGCCGCCATGTTAGTGGGTGCAGACTTACATTGAGTACGACCCCCGGAGAGGAAGAGCTGGTGCCCCTCGCGGCCTCCAGGACCTCTTCGGTGGTAAGGTTGGTCATCACGCCTGCTCGATGGCCGTAGAGAGAAGTAAGGTAGAGCGCAACGAATCCGTAAAGCAGGTGTCTCGCTCCCACGTCGTGCTTCCTTTGCGAGCAGCTCAGCAAGAGTTTGGGGATCCAGCTCTGAGATTTTTCGAGACATCTGCGGAGAAGGTCGGGCGTTACGGAGCGCTGGAGCTTCTCAGACTTGACCTTGATCTGCCGAAGCACCACCTTCGTTCCGATTTGGCACGTAGCCGACCTCAGAGCACGCATCACGGACACGAGCTGCCGCTTCGACAGCCTGGAGCTTCTCGGAGGCGTCTCCATGAAGTATACGTGGAATTGGGTTGTGTTTACTAGGTAAACCTTAACGGTAGTCACAGCCTTCTGCTGACGGCTGAGTTCAGCGGGCCAGCCCGTTATGCGTCCGGCGTCATCCAAGAAGCGCCAGGAGCCCAGGGCGGTCTTATCACGGCTCATGTAGCTGAGGAAGGCAACAATTCGACCCATCTTTGACTTAACATTTTCGAGATGCTTCCGCGAGCGTACTGCCCCGGTCAGATGCCGGTCGTACTCTTCTAGGTAGCCACGGATGACTGGAGGAAATGTAAGCAGCTTACTAACCGTGCTCGATGATGGGGCCTGGGGTTCGGCCCTGGTCTGCGGCACTCCGGTCATCTCCAGCTCGACCACCGGGCCCGCGGCTGGCACGTCGGCACTGGTGCCAAGCCCGCCGGGAAGAGATGTCTCCGGTCGCTGAGGGGAGTCCGCCGAGGTCGAATGGGGAGGGCTGGGGCAGGGCTCAGCCTGCGAGGGAGGGGAAGAAGCAGGGGGGGGAGGCGGGGAGCCGGTGGCGGCGGCGGCGGCGGCTTCGCTGCCCTCTGAACCGTCCAGGTCCAACCTGGTGGCTAACGGCGGGTCGGGACCTGAGGCCCTAAGTTCTCTCACCTGCCTCAGAGTTTTGCGCCACTGCAGCTTTCTCAAATGGCGCCTCTTCTCCTTGGCTCCCAGATCACGGTGAGCGTCGAGGAGGTGCTGCGCCACCCTAGACCCGCCGTAAGTGCAACCGCTGATGGGACACTTCATGCCGCGAACACTCACTCGCCCTCTGGCAAACGCCAACAGGATCCTTCGCTCCTGGGCGTTCCTGACGCTATGAACGTCATCCAAGTGGCTCCGCAGGCGCCAAGATTTGCTCTGACAGACAGGGCAACGATTCTTAAACTTAGAAGCCGTCATCACTCCGCGAGAGTCAGATAGCAACTGAGCAGGGCACGTCAGTAGCCCAGCTATTTATGCAGGTGTGTTTCCAATCAAGCCCTAATCAGCAACACCTGGTCTCAATTCAGGGCCTCCAATCAAGGAAGCTTCTGATCAGCTTCCAATCAAGCCTAACTGGCGACACCTGGCCTCGTTCGACCCCGTCTTCGGGGCCGAATCTCCGGGCCTTCCTTCCGGGGCTCCCCTGCGGCCCGGAGGACCGGGGACACCCGTCCCGAGAGCCGCGCGGCTCCTCCCCGGACGGCGGGAGGCTCTCTTACGATGCTAAGGCGGGTTAGGGTTAGGGTTAGGGTTAGGGTTAGGGTAAGGGTTAGGGTTAGGGTTAGGGTAAGGGTTGGGGTAGGGTTAGGGGTTGGGGTTTGGGTTCAGGGTCAAAGGTCAGAGGTCCAAAAAATTGAACCTCCTTCCTTCTCCCCCTCACCCTCTTCCCCTTCCCCTTATGTGCACGGGCCATCCTGTCAGGAGTCCACCAGGTGGAGCCTACCTCTCATTCAGACCCTTTGGGATCCGTGTATCCAGCCTGTGGATCCAGATTCTTTCAGCCCTTCTCCTCTGGGCTGAAGACCAGGCTGGGTTACATTCCAGCACCAGGGCTGAAACTGCATCCCAGCCATGGCGTATAAAATGCTGCACTAAAGGTACGTGTGTTTTTTTGTGTTTTTGAATGTTATGTCTGTGCTGGGTAAAACGAGTAAGGACACTGTTACTCGTTTCACCCACATAACTGATTTTACAAATTAGACAGGTTATTAAATAAACACAATTTTTTGATTTGGGGTTTCCTGATTGGTCTGATTTGAAAATTGTGTTGTTGAATCTGTTCTGTACCCAGTGCAGCTGCTTGAAGAATCCACTCTGACCTTTGACCTTTGGTGTCTTCAAAGGTTTGACCTCAGCACGGACGAGGAAATCCCTCAGGTTTTTATTCCTTTTGTAGGCCGCAATTATTTTGTAATTTGGGAGCAAAGAAGTGTCAGATTGGAATTTAGTGAAATTCTGTTTAACATTGTAAACAAATTGTCCTGCTGAGGAGGAGAATGTTGTGATCAGAGGGATCATCGGAGATGAATCGGGGGGTCTGGACTCAAGGAAGTTTTTCCTGCCTGCTCTCAGGAAAGACCTGGAATATCCTCTCTTACGAAGAGCAGAAAACAGAGTTCTAGTTGCCTCCTCAAAGTCTGTTTTCTGTGTGCAAATCCTATGAAATCTGAGGAGTTGTGATTTGATTAAGCCAGCATAAGTGTGCTTTGGATGGTGACTGGTTTTAAATAGCAGAGCATGTGTGTCTGTGGGTTTAAAGAAAACTTTAATATCTAATTTGTGTGTTGTATCAAAATTTGGTCCTTTATATGTGGTAGTGTCCAGAAAGTCGACCGCTTTAACGCTGGTAGTGGACTTTACTGTGATAGATGGGTTATGTGTATTCAGGTGCTGGAGGAATTCCTGAAATTCTGCTTCAGAATGAGTCCAAACCCCCCAGATGTCATCCAGGTACCGATAGTAGTGCAGGGGTGCCCTCCTGCACGTACTAAGAGCACCGGTCTCCCACTCGGCCATGAAAATGTTGGCATAGGCCGGTGCAAATCTCTTACCCATGGCCGTGCCTTTAACCTGGAGGAAGAATTGGCCATCAAAAACAAAATCATTTCTTTTTAAATTAATCTCTAATAATTGAATGAGTTCACGATCTGGCCTCCTCGAATCTGGATATTTCAAAAATACGTTCTTAATGCAATTGATTCCTTCATCTATGTCAATATTAGTGTACAAACTGTCGATGTCAATTGTAAATAGAATAGAGTCCTGAGGTAGAGAAATTAATTTAATTTTTTCTACAAAATCATAAGTGTCTTTGATATAACTTTGGTGCCGAATTGATAGGGGATATAAATAATGATCAATAAACTCCGCTGTGTGGTAGGTTTCGCTCCCGCAGTCGGAGACAATAGGTCTGCCGGGAGGGATCTCATGGGGTTTGCTCCATTTTTCCGGCTCCTTGTGGATTTTCGGGAGGAGATAAAACCTCCTGGCTCTAGGTTCAGGGGAGCCACGCAGGTAAGATTTTTGTTTTGCATTGATAAATTTCTTTTTATGTAGATTGTCTAAAATTTTGGTTACAAGGGGGGCCGTATTGTTATAAATTGGAGAGTCTAATTTTTTGTAATATGTTTCATTATATAATTGTTTGTATCCCTCCCACAGATACTGCTCCCTGTCCATAATCACTATGGAGCTGCCTTTATCGGCAGGTTTTATAATAATATTTTTATTGATCATTATTTCTTTTAGTGCTTTTGTTTCTTCTATGTTTAGATTAGGTATAGTTTTAATAAATTTAAATTTTCTGTCCAAATAATCAAGGTCCTGGGAAATTAAGTTTTCCACCTCAGGAGGGAGAGCGGCGATTGGAGGAGCCCAGTCTGACTCCGGCATAAAAGGTAAATTATTCTTGTTATCATTACCAACCTCATCTTTGTAATAGATGGCCAATTTAATCCTTCTGTGGTATTTCTGCAAATCATATCTCATTTGCATTTTTATATTTTTTAAAGATTTGTTACCCTGAGTGGGGATAAAAGTTAAGCCCTTATTTAGAAGGGAACACTGTGCATCACTGAGGGTGAACGTTTTAGAGAGGTTACACACATTTTTATTTACAAGGTTGGAATGCCCCTCCTTCCTATGAAGGCTCTTGGGGCACTCTAGTTTAGCCACTCACCCCAGTGGCTGAAGATGTGAGCTGCAGTCGACTTGGTCCAGTGGATGTTATCACCGCTCACTGTAAAGGACCGTCTAGGCAGAGCTGGGATGAACCGGCTGAGCTGCGTGATCTCAATGTTCATGTGAGACAGAGTCACCTGTTCCTGGAAGGGCAGCGTCAGGGAGAAGTTGATGGCAGGAACAAAGATCTGCGCATTAGGACACTTGATCCTAGCCGTCCTCAGCGCTGTCTTCATTTCCCTGACTGCTGCTCTCTTGTCCCTCTGGGCTCTGTGGTTGATGCCCAGAGAGAGGATCATGCGCTCCACCTGGCTCATCACAGGTGCCCTCATGAACAGGTGGGTGAGGTGTCTCCATTTGGCCCCAGGGAAGCTGACCACCTGCAAGTCTGGGTTATTTGAGGCCGGAAACCTGGCCACATTAGAGTCACCCAGGATAACATATTTTTTGGTCAGATCTAGAGACCAGTTGCGGTTCTTGTTCTGGGTTCCCAACTGTCTGGCTGCAACCGTCACCTGTGTAGGTGGAGGAGCAGTGGACTCACCGGTGGAAGAGGCAGCAGCCGGAGCAGATGTTTTCACTCTGGGGTTGAAGGTGAGTCTCCGCTGCGTGCTGCCCTGAAGCCTGAGGTGGAGGGGGGACGTCCTCGGCCTCAGTGAGGCCCTGCGTTCCTGCTGTGCCAGGTCGGAGGCCTGGAAAAGCAACGGAGCTGAAGCTGCACCCCGGTACTTTTTGACCTCCTCCTTGAGCAGGTCAGCGACCGAGGTGAGCTCCCTCTCTCCTCTTTTAGGGGGTGCTGCCCTTTTTGGTGGAGAAGGACAGAGAGGGGGAGGGGGAAGGGTCCCCTGTGGTGCAGGTGCGGTGTTCCTGCTGTGAGCTCTGTCCTGTCGCTGAGGGAGCGTGGTGGCGTCCTCAGTCGGTGGCGGAAGGGGCGTGGCCGTCTCGTTGTCCTCCTCAGTTGAGCCTGGTGGGGTCCAGCCGCCATGCGTGGGCTCTGTCATGGTTGCAGTGGTTGTCATGACAGGGCGGGGGGGCGGAGAGGGAGGGGGCGTGGCAGAGGGAGGAGGGAGAGGTCCATCCAGGTCCTCTTCTGTGTCCACCGCCTGGTCTCTACGTCCTGGACAGCTAGCAGATGAGCAGGAGGATGGAGGAGGAGGGGGGCGAGGGGCTGGCGGGGGAGTCGAGGAGGCAGAAGATGAGGAGGAGGAAGAAGAGCAAGGTGAGGCTGCCCTTTTCTCCCTCTGGAGCAGGTAGATCTGGACCTCATCTGCTGTTTCTGGGTTGAATCTGCTGCCCAGATTGCGTTTTGCCCACTTCACTGCCACCTCCAGCGGAGCCAGCAGGTCCCCGCCGAGGTCCTGGAGAAGCTGTTTCTCCGCTGCACGCACCTCTTCATAGTGTTGGCGCAAGATGAGGATCGTGTTCCACGACCATTCTCTAGCGTTGCCGTCGATCAGCTCCAGCGTCTTCGGACTGGGATGAGCCGGCTTGATCACAGACGCCAGGTTAGCCGTGATGCGCTGGATTGCAGGCGGATCACGGTCATTCCTGGACACGTTCTGGAGGTGGTGTGTCGCTTTCAGCAGCTTGTGCAGAGCCCTGACTTTGACAGCGAAGAGCGGGTCGTCAGATCGTGGGTGCTCGTCCCGGCTCTGCACCCTGGGTGCGTAGCGCTGCCGCTGCTGCTGCTGCTGCGCTGAGCTTCGGTGCCAGCTACGGGAGCGGGGGCGGGGCTGTCTGTACGGCTGGGGACGGTACCGTGGGGGACGGTAGCTTCGGCTGCGGCTCGTGGGGCGGGTACGGACGGCGGAGGCGTAGCTGCGTCCCCGGTACTGCTGCTGCTGCTGCTGCTGCTGCGGGGGTCTGTAGCGCTGTCGGTCGGCCGGCTGCCAGGTGCGCTGTCTGCCCCGGTGATAATGGACCGTAGTCCAGTCTTCCTCATCTCTGGGATAAGGATCCCACGCCATTGTGCGGATAATTAAAATTAAAAGTTCGGAAAAAATATTTAACTAAAACTAATTTTTGTTTAAAAAAAGGTTGAGTAAAAAAATCAATCAATAATAGAAAATTCTAAATAAAAGGTTAAATGAAGAACGGACTAAAGTAGGCTTCTTTTAATGCCGTCAGGCACTTTTTAATAACAATAATTAAACTGAGACAGCAAACAAACTGCGACGTTTCGGTAACAAAAGAACCTTCATCAGGCAGTTCACTGTCTCGTCTGCCAGGAAGTCCGTTGACAAAACTTTATATACAAAGTGAACATTTTCAAATTTGGAACTTAAAAACTATTTACAAAAAGGTAGGCTCTAATTGGCCGTCAGCGCCGCATTCGGCGTTGTTTACATTTGGGAGGGGAGAAGCCCCCGCTCAGCTGATTGGGCTGCACTGCGCTGCCTCCCCCTGCTGGACAAACATCTACATTACACCGAAAATTCAAACTGTTTCGGCAAACATATATACAAAATAATACAGATAATACAAAAAGGTGCAAGAGAAAGCAGGTTATTTACAATATTTACAAAAATTATGATATATACAGATATTTACAATACAATTGGTCATGAGTGGCCTTCATACTTGGCATGCATTATCACATTTGCAGGTTTTATATACAAAAAGATAAAAAAGTGTATATACATTTGTGATGCACAGTGTTGGGTTAGGGTTATATTTCATTTTTTATTTAGAAAAGGAAGGAAATAGAGTAAATTGGGGTTGAATAGAGGGGGTTAGGATGAGGCACAGGGTTTCCAGAGGTTAGGGTTAGGGAAGTAGTTGGGAAGGGCCTAAATAGAAAATTATACCAATAAATAAAAATAAATACTTAATAGGTAGAATGTTATGGTTAGGGTTAGGCATTCTATTTGGAGTTTTTTAGGGTTAGGCACTATAACCCTGCCATTGCTTTAACTCCACAGGAACGGGACCGTCCCCGCGGTCATCCAGGAGAGGAAGGACACCAGGGAGCGTCTCCGGCAGGAGGCACTGGCTGGAAAGGGTTGGGGTAGGGTTAGGGGTTGGGGTAAGGGTTCAGGGTCAAAGGTCAGAGGTCCAAAAAATTGAACCTCCTTCCTTCTCCCCCTCACCCTCTTCCCCTCCCCCGTATGTGCACGGGCCATCCTGTCAGGAGTCCACCAGGTGGAGCCTACCTCTCATTCAGACCCTTTGGGATCCGTGTATCCAGCCTGTGGATCCAGATTCTTTCAGCCCTTCTCCTCTGGGCTGAAGACCAGGCTGGGTTACATTCCAGCACCAGGGCTGAAACTGCATCCCAGCCATGGCGTATAAAATGCTGCACTAAAGGTACATGTGTTTTTTTGTGTTTTTGAATGTTATGTCTGTGCTGGGTAAAACGAGTAAGGACACTGTTACTCGTTTCACCCACATAACTGATTTTACAAATTAGACAGGTTATTAAATAAACACAATTTTTTGATTTGGGGTTTCCTGATTGGTCTGATTTGAAAATTGTGTTTTTAAATCTGTTCTGTACCCAGTGCAGCTGCTTGAAGAATCCACTCTGACCTTTGACCCCTGGTGTCTTCAGAGGTCTGAACCTTACCCTACCTTAACCCTAACCCTACCCTACCCTACCCTAACCCTTTCTTTTGTAGGCCGCAATTATTTTATAATTTGGAAGCAAAGCAGTGTCAGATTGGAATTTAGTGAAATTCTGTTTAACATTGTAAACAAATTGTCCTGCTGAGGAGGAGAATGTTGTGATCAGAGGGATCATCGGAGATGAATCGGGGGGTCTGGACTCAAGGAAGTTTTTCCTGCCTGCTCTCAGGAAAGACCTGGAATATCCTCTCTTACGAAGAGCAGAAAACAGAGTTCTAGTTGCCTCCTCAAAGTCTGTTTTCTGTGTGCAAATCCTATGAAATCTGAGGAGTTGTGATTTGATTAAGCCCGCATAAGTGTGCCTTGGATGGTGACTAGGTCTTGAAATAGCAGAGCATGTGTGTCTGTAGGTTTAAAGAAAACTTTAATATCTAATTTGTGTGTTGTATCAAAATCTTGGTCCTTTATATGTGGTAGGTGTCCAGAAAAGTCGACCGCTTTAACGCTGGTAGTGGACTTTACTGTGATAGATGGGTTATGTGTATTCAGGTGCTGGAGGAATTCCTGAAATTCTGCTTCAGAATGAGTCCAGACCCCCCAGATGTCATCCTAGGTACCGATAGTAGTGCAGGGGTGCCCTCCTGCACGTACTAAGAGCACCGGCCTCCCACTCAGCCATGAAAATATTTGCATATGCCGGTGCAAATCTTTTGCCCATGGCTGTGCCCTTAATTTGGAGGAAAAATTGGCCATCAAAAACAAAGTCATTTCTTTTTAAGTTAATTTCCAATAGTTGAATGAGCTCACGATCTGGCCTCCTCGAATCTGGGTATTTGAGAAATATGTTTTTAATACAACTAATTCCTTCATTTATATCAATATTGGTGTACAAACTGTCGATGTCAATTGTAAATAAAATAGAGTCCTGAGGTAGAGAAATCAATTTAATTTTTTCTACAAAATCGTAGGTGTCTTTAATGTAGCTTTGGTGTCTAATTGAGAGAGGATATAAATAATGATCGATAAACTCTGCTGTGTGGTAGGTCTCACTGCCGCAGTCGGAGACAATGGGCCTGCCGGGAGGGATTTCATGAGGTTTGCTCCATTTTTCAGGCTCTTTGTGGATTTTAGGGAGCAGGTAAAACCTCCTGGCTCTGGGCTCGGAGGAGCCACGCAGGTAAGATTTTTGTTTAGCATTAATAAATTTCTTTTTATGTAAATTGTCTAGAATTTTGGTAACCAGGGGGGCCGTATCGGTATAAATTGGGGAGTCTAATTTTTTATAATATGTTGTATAGCAGCTCCCCAGCAGTTGAATTTATCCAGCCAGTCTCGACGGGTGAATTTAGCGTTTTTATTTTTCTTCAGATGATCCGTCACCACAGTCACCGTGAAAACTAAAACATATACAAATATTAAAATACAAACATAAACGTACAATACAAACAACAAAACACAACGTACCTCGCTGCTTTCACTGGGGAACACTTGATTTCTGCACGCTACTCAGCTTGACAGTTCAAGTCGTTGATTGACATGAGATTCTACCTGCCTTTAAAGGGCCCGCTCTCAGTAATTACGGCAGCCCAAGAGGTACAACAAAAAAAAAAACCAACACATTACAAAGTGCAAATACCATCAAACAAAACAAAACAACAAAAATACTAATCAAAACAGACAAACATCCATAAACAATCTATGTCATACTTAATTTAGAAAATTCTTAATTTACTTTAAATAGTCTATCCGTTACATGTTGCATTATGTAATTGTTTATATCCCTCCCACAGATACTGCTCCCTGTCCATAATGACTATGGAGCTGCCTTTATCAGCAGGTTTTATCACAACGTTGTTATTCATCATTTATTTTTTAGTGCTTTTATCTCTTCTATGTTTAGGTTAGGTATGGTTTTAATAAATTTAAATTCTTTATCAAAATAATTTAGGTCCTAGGAAATTAATTAATTAATTTCTTTCTCCTTCTCTCTTTACCCACTTTCCTGTTAATTCACTATCAAATAAAGGCAACTAAAGCCAATAAAACATTTTTAAAAAGTGTCACACTGGAAATTTGCTTTTGTTTTTAAAGCGTGACTTTGTTTTTTTAATTTATTTTTTTACCCCTCCAGGGGTCTTTTGTGGCTCTATTGTCCCTTATATGACAGCAGGCTGACAGAAAACAGGGAAGGAGAGGGGGGAAGACATGCGGCAAATATCATCGGGTCCGGGAGTCGAACCCGCGACGGCCGCGGCGAGGACTCAAGGCCTCCAAAAAATATGGGTCATGCTAACCACCACGCCACCATGGCACGCCCACAGTGTGACTTTTTAAAATAATTTAATCTACCGTGCATAATTTTTGTATTGATTTTGTCACTGCATGCTATATTGTAAGGGAGAAGACAGCAGCCAGGTGTGGCAGAACGGAGAAGCCTGCGATCATCAGGTGAAGGAAGGCAGACTGATCGGGTGGCTTGGATCGTCTCCGCAGCAGAAACAGCCATCAGTGGAAAACAACATGTTGGATTGACAGCGGGACAGAGGAGGAACTCTGCCCTCATCTGTGAGTTCCGGTTTCCACTGAGTCTGTAGGTCAGCTGCGATGGGAGGGTCGCAAAAGAGATCGGCTGTTTATGTGCAGCGGTTCTGGCCAGCAGTTGTTTGTATCTGCAGGGCTGCAGCACAGCGGCGAGCGAGGCACACGGAGTGGACCGCAGCAGGTTCCAGATGTGGTGGAGGCGAACCAAAGGGTTCCTCCTCCAGGTTCTGGCTGCCCTGATTCCAACTGGAGACCAAGTTTACTTTGGACTGAGGACATTTTTTAAACTATTTTACAGATTCTAGCTAAAGAGAACAGAACTTTTTATTCCTTTGGTGTCTGCTGGGAATAAAAATGGTTTAAATCTAACTGGTGTCTGTCTCCCTGTGTTCTCACTCACTGGTTCCCCCTTGTTGTCTTTAAACTTGTTTGCGACATCAGGCCATATTAGCCTGGTGTCTACGTATGAAAAACAGCAAAACCATCTTGACGTTTCAGTATAAATATACCTTCTTCTGGCAATTTGCTGTGAGTGTTCAAGAACTAATTACAGGTCACATATAAAGAAACATCAGAATTTTCAAATATTTAAAAATTAAACTTTAAATCTTCAGAGGCTCTGATTGGCCTCACAGACAGATGCATCCTCAAAAGCTAAACATTGATGGAGACATCACTGATAACCCTCCAAAAATAGCCAAATATTGTTTAGAAGTTTAAACTAAATTATATGAACCAAAATACAATGAACATTTTACTTGTCCATTTATGGGATCTCTTGCAAAACTAAAAAATTTACACTGACTTAAAGGAATCTTGTGACAGGCCAACACCATTACAGGAAATCATTTTTGCTATGGAAAACCTCAGAATAAGTTTCCTGGTACGAACGGTCTGACCTCTGAATGCTATAAACATTTTCCAAACAGTTTTTTCCTCCATCAATGTGTAGACAATGAATCCCTCCCTCTACTCTAACCCAACATCTCATAACTCTAATACTGTCGCCCAGTGTGCTTATTAAATAATGATTACAAAATATTTGCACTAATATTTGTTAAAAGGATAAAATCCGTTTTGGACTACATAATTGATGAGACTCAATCTGGCTTCATGAAGAACAGACATATTTCCAATAACATCAATTTCATGAAACAGTATTAGTTGAATGGTGAGGCAGACACAGTGGACCCAGGTTGAAATGAGAGAAGTGATGTTTTAATGATGAATACACACAAATAACCCAAAACACCAGACAGCACAGATGAGCAGAAGGCTAGGAGCTCAAAACTGGTAGCAACTGGTAAACATGAGACACACAGGTGGGATTAAACACACAAGGAGGTAATCAGGGGAAACAAGACACAGCTGGGAGAAATCAAGGGGTAGACAGGTGTTGTGGAAGTTTTCCTTTAACAGAGAGTGAGGGAAACTGTTTCAAGAACCAGAGAAAAAATATATTCTTAATTTGCATTTATTTGAAGGCTCAACAGCGTTGAAAGTCTCTGCTCACTGATCGCAGTCAGGAAAGAGCCTGGAGCAGAACCCAGCTTACAGTTTTATAGGGAGAGGTTCATAACATTCACGTAGTTTGATAATCTACTTGGATACAGAACAGAGTGAGCACGCCTCTTTCACTGGGAGCCATGAGAGATAAAGAAACGATTCAATAGAGAAATTATCATCAGCCAGTTGACTGATGATACGTTATTTCTAAAAAAGTTCTTCTCAAAACCTTTATCGGTTCATGTGATTAACATTTTCCCTGCTGCATCTGGACTTTTCCTAAATATAAAAAATGTGAACTACTTGCTCTTAAATATTGTTACATTTCTGCTATTTGTAGCATACCTGTAAAAGAATCTATTAGTTACTTAGGACTTATAAAAAACAGATTCCAGATATACTTAACTTTAGTTCCATTATTGACAAAACCCAGAAAAAACGAGTTCAAATTCTGTTAACCATGCGGAGCGACTTTCACGTCTTATGCTGCTTTATCTCTGGATTGAACACAAAGGTCTCCAAAGATATTGACAAGATGCTATTTTATATAATTTGGAAAAACAAAAATATATTTAAAAAATCACTAGTTATGTATTCTTATGAAAAAGGTGGACTCGGCTTTTTAGACCTTGACACCTTAAATAACACATTTAAAAGAAATTGGTTAAAACAATTCATTTTCACTCTAAAACTTCATATCAAACTGTAAGGATTTGAGTTTTTCTGCATGTTTATTTAGGATTCTGTGTCAGTTGAGTTTCTCTGTTGTTCTGTCGACCCTTGATTGATCCCAGCTGTGTTTCTTGTTCTCCGTTCAGGTCCTTGTCTAAACTGTCTAGTTGTCTGATCTCTGTATTACTGTTTACCAGTTGCTACCAGAGACTAGCTCCTAGCTTTTTCTCTTCTGTGCTGCCTGGATTTTAGGGTTAGGGTAGGGGAACTGATTCCTCCTTCTATAGGAGGGAGGTGCACTGGCCCTCCAATCCGGAGAGCCTCCCCGGTCCCAGTCCCGGAAAGGACGGCGAAATCCCGGACGGCGACGGCGTCGTCCCACCATCGTCCATCCGTCTTCCATGTTTTTTTTGTGTTGTCGTATGGTGTCTTGGGTATATGTGAATGTAGCAATGTTTTGTGTAAAATGTGTGAATGTAACAATGTTTTGTGTAAAATGTGTTTGTTTGCGCTAAACCATTCAATAAAAAACTAAGGGAGGGTTTCCGTTTTCGGAAACAATACGTAAAAATAAGAAATGGAAAAAAGAAACAAAAAAAATCAAACAAATAAAATTTCCTTTTCAAAAAGGAGAAAACGATCAAAAAATAAAATCCATAAGTTATTGGTTTTTTTTCGTTTTTTGTTTTTTGTAATTTTTTTTGTATTTTTTTGTTTTTTAATATTTTTTTCAAAAAAAATTTTTTTTCTTTAATTTTTTAGAAATAACAATAATGAGCGCCCTTCGCGACGTTTCGACCCTAAACGGGTCTTCTTCAGGCTGGGCGCACTAAAAAAGCTGCAAAAAGAAAAAAGAAAAAGCCGAGCTGTGAGGGAGATGCTTTCGCTTCGCTGGCTGGAGCAGAAATGAGCTGCAAGCTGCTCTGCAGCCCTATTTATCCCCTCCCTCAGGCGAGGCTCCGCCCCCTTTTTTTTCTTTTTTTTCGTCTCTCCCTGTTCTGTACCGAATTCATTTAAAATATTTACAGGTTTTCTTAAATCTTTTTAATTTGGGGGGGTTAAATGAATTATAATTTTAATTGGTAAGGGTTAGAATGAATTGAAACATTTTAATTGGTCAGGGTTAGGATAAATGAAATGTAAGGGTTAAACTATAAAAAATAAGTTGGTTAAGATCAGGGTGAAAAGTAGGTAAAACTTAATTTTTTTTAAAAAAATGTTTAGAATCGCCAAATGGTTAGGGTTAGAGACAAAAAACTCAATTGGTTAGGGTTAGGATAGCTAAATGGTTAGTGTTAAAGAAAAACACTTGGTTAGGGTTAGGAATAAAAGGGTAGGGTTGGGGTAGGGAAGAAGGGCTTAGCCTGCCTTCCGTAGAAGACAGGGGTGGCACGGGCCTTCCTCCTCCAATCTCCATCCCACTGTTGGTGGGCAAAGGGACGTTGTTCCCGTCTCCCTCTGTGCCCAACCACTTCCCAAGTATTTTGCCACATTTCTTTTTTACCTTTCTCTCAGGCAGCTTTATTTCTTAAACAATAATATATGAATTATTTTTTATGTATTTATAATCTCTATATGTTTTTATTTTTATATACTATGAAGTTATTATTAATTTTTTTGTGATTTTTTAATTTATTTTTCAATGAAAAGATAAAGATAAAAAAATAAAAAAATAAAAAAATAAAATTAAAATTTTTTTTAGATTTTTTTAAAATTTTTTTTAGATTTTTAACCAATTTTTTAATTAACTAATTTAAATTCAAACAAAAATTTTTTTTAGATTTTTAACCAATTTTTTAATTAACTAATTTAAATGAACTTGGTGTACCTAATGTGCAACGTTTCGACCTATATAGGTCTTCCTCAGGCCTTAGGTACACTGCACAATGCTCTTCCAAATGATGTTGTTCCTGCTCTGGTTCAACACGAAATGAGGCAGGGAGAGAAGGGCTCTCCTATTTATAGACTCCTCCTCACTGAGGCTCCTCCTCCTTCGTCGAACTTCGTGTGTAGGTTGTAGTAATTTATTATTAGGTATTTATGAAATTATTTGTTTGTCTTCAAATTTTTAAATGAATTTAGTTTTAATGAAATATATTTAAATTAAAAAATAACTGTTTTGTAAAGATGTTTTTATTTTTTATTTTAATAAAAAAGAAAAAAATTTATGATTAGAGTTAGGAAAGAAGGATTAGGAAAAAGGGAATGGTTAGGATTAGGAAAAAGGGAATGGTTAGGATTAGGAAAAAGGAAGGGGTTAGGATTAGGAAAAAGGGAATGGTTAGGATTAGGAAAAAGGAAGGGGTTAGGATTAGGAAAAGGGAATGGTTAGGATTAGGAAAAAGGAAGGGGTTAGGATTAGGAAAAAGGGAATGTTAGG
>NC_040241.1:25323788-25350836 GCF_001444195.1 Xiphophorus couchianus | reverse complement strand
TACTTAAACTAATTCTTCATATTTTAAGTAATATGAAGAAAGTGCAAATCTCCCTAAAAATCCCACTAATCATCTTGACCAGCATCCACTGTCTTTGTGTTTATTATTTATTTGTTTATTATATATAAACAAATAAACAAAATCATGACTGCACTGGAAATACACCAGATGTCAGATATTTAGCTCAAACATAACAGCTAATCTCAACCTACTAGTAATCATAAAATCATTCATCAAGTTTATTTGTATAGTTGGAATAAACTTCAGCATCAAGTTCATTTCAAGCTGCTTTTCCTCATAAAAACACAAAAGTACAAAGTCATAGAAACAGTCAACAATGGAAACGTTACATTTTGTCCAGAGCCATCGCTGCACATTTCATTTCATTTTTAATGTTTCCAAAGCAGCTCTTAGCAGGAGGCTTTTAGTCTAGATCTAAAGTGTTTCGGCTGTTTTGCAGTTTTTTGTAGGTTTGTTCCAGATTTGTGGTGCATAGATACTGAATGCTTCTTCTCCATGTTTGGGTCTAATTCTGGGGATGCACAGCAGAATCAGAACCAGAACCTGAGAGGTCTGGAAGGTTGAAACAACAGCTGTTTAAGCTTGATAAGTAAACATCAGTCAGTGTATTTATATGACAGGTTAGCAGCACTGATGTCTTTTAAAATTATCCCCTTTAGAGTTTTTGCATTAAAACATTTTATTAGTCTGAGGAAAAAGCAAATAAAATAATCCTGATGCTTATTTTCATGATAGGAATTTCACTCTTCTTTTCTAAAGTCGAAAAACAAACAAATGAATTTGACAATCTTTCATCTTTTCTGTTTTTCGTTCTCAGGCTAGAAGCAAAATAAAAATGTATCTGATGTGATTTTCCCATGTCAGTTTAGTAGAAAGATTGTTATGTTTGTATTTACTCTGGATGATGAATGTTGGAAAGCATCAACATCTCAGATGTTTTTTCAAGTAAATAAATAAATTCTCCCTCCCAGCATGAACCACTTTGTGTTCCTGTGTCAGATTTTCTTCTAAAAATCTGTTAGATGTCAGAATGTTACATCCAGGTAGCAGAAAACTTTACAGTTTAGGATTTATGTTTTTTTTTTTCTCTCTGTTTTCTGATAATAAAAAATCTGCTCACCAGGGGTCAAAACAACAACATTGTCTAAAATTACAATTTAATAGCTGCTCATCAACACAGTTGAATTAGTTCATCTCAGGATTCAAAGACAGTTTCATTGTTTGCTGGTAAAACCTACACAGACATAAACAATATACAAATGTAAACATACACAGTATATGCCCTGCATTAATCTCTGAAAGTTTCTCCCTGAGATGAAACTTTGCTAAAAAAAGTGCATAGAGTTTATCCACAAACAGGTTTATATATATTAATAAATCTAAAGGTTTTCTTCTGTGCATGTTTAATGTTGATCTGATGATCTGCAGGTTTGTGTCTTTCATATATGAAAACTGTGTTGACTTGTCTTATCTTGAGGTCTGTTTATCTGCAATTAGGTTGCAGCTCAGAAACTTCACTACTTGTTCCAAAGTTTTACTTTAAAATTTGACGACTTTGTCATAAAATGCAGGAATAAGGTCAATAATTTGGGTTTGTGGTTCAATCCTTCTCTTTTAAGAGGTAACAAGGACCAGCTTTGATCATCTCTAAACTTAAATGTTTTTAGGTGAATTTAAAAGTTTTATCATTTAAAAATGCAGATGTTCATATCCACCCATTTTTGTCTTCATGCATTGACTCCTGCAATTCTCTGCTTTCTGGGTTACTGAGGAAAAGTTTTATGGATCTGCAGATGGTTCAAAACGTGGCTGCTTGTATTTTACCAAAACCAGGAAATATTTTCACATCTTTTCAGGCCCCAAAATCTTTACTTTGTAGAAAGTATTTTGTTTGTTTTTTGTTTTTATTTTGTAAGTTGTTACAAAAATCCTGCATTGATAAGTTTTTACAGTTTCTTTTATGCAGCTATTGAAAATGAATTTCAGTTTCATTTCCCTTTTTCTGGGCAGAGAATCAAAGTGTGAAATAGAGGAACAGCTTCAATCTCTCCAGAAAGGTTTGAGTTGCAACCCAGGGAGCCGCCATGTTGGATTTAGATATTGGCTAATTGAAAAAAACCTGTTTTTTAAAATAAGAGCCATTTGATTCTGAGATGTTAGTAGGAACTATAAAGTATAAAAGCACAATTTTATTCACAGTCTTTAACTTTGCAGCAGCCATTTATTCCTACATTAAACAGCCATTTTAAGTCAGGCTCAGTTCAAGCTGATGTATTTAAAAAAGGCTCATCGGTTTGAAACTATAAATGTCAAATGGACTAATCTCAACAGAACCACTGGCCCAAATTAAGTGACTCTGGAAGCCTGAAGAGTTTGATTTACTTCAACCATAAATCAACGTTTCTCAGCCTTGGACTTTGGACTCATTGTCCTGCATTTTCTCCCTGCTTCCATGTACCTGACTGAAAATGAACAGGTGATTCATTTACCAGGTCCAGGCTATAGAAGCTCAGCTCTAAGCCTCCACTGAGTCCAGAAATATGAGACATTTCTTTCTGTTCTGATCTTATAGTTTGTGTTTGTATGGTTTGTGTTTCCCCCATGGTGACTCATCACCAATCATGTGGCAAAGCTAATTATGAACACAGTCTTTACGCTGACCAGACCATAATACATATTCATCAACAAAACTTCTCTACCTCCTCAAGCTGAGTGTCTGGAATGAAAAGTCACTTCAGCTGGTTTACAAGATAAAGTTAGTATTTGATCTGTTGTGTCTATGGGCCTATTTTCAAAGTAATTGATGAATTTCTAATTTTCTTTAATTTTCTATGTTAATAAATAACCCATAATACATATTTTAATAACAATCTTACATCATGTAAGTACAAGGATGCTTATAAAAAAATATATAGTATCAAAATTTTCTTTTTGCACATTTTTAAGGTTTAGTTTTAAGGAGGGAATAGTAAATATACACCACTACTGGATGTGGTAGAAAGGATGAACTAATGAATTCACTGCTGATTCATAAATTGAAAAAACTATTCAGGCAAGTCATAATAAAATCCATAAATATTTGGTCATTTATGTAACAAGAGTGTGAGCGTTAAAGATAAGATTCACTGACAGAAATGAAATTAAAAACCTTTTGTTGGCACAAGCTGGGGATCAAGTCTGTCAACTTTTGCATGTACAGTGAACCCTCGTTATTTCGCGGTTCACCTTTCACGGTCCCACTGCTTCACAGATTTCCACCTGCGTTGTGTTCTGCATTCTGATTGGCTAAAAAGTCTCTCCGCTTCTTCTCTACCTGTGTGTCAACAACGTTGCGGTTTAATATGTACACATACGTAAACAGCTTGCCATATTTAACATAATCGATGGTGGCATGTCGGTTTATAAGAATCTTTTTGCCCAGAAGAAAAAAGAGCGACAAACAGCTACCGATAACTATGTTCTTCTCTCGACAAAACACACCTGCACCGCGGGCTTTAAAAAAAAACAAAAACCGCTACATAGAGGAGTCAGGCTGCAGCGGCTCAGTCAGAAGAGCTGTGAAATACACGAGAGTCACTATTTGTCCTACTGTACTTTTTTTTTTTTCATAATCATTTTTCATTTTCTCCCGTTCTAATCCAATGACTCGGGTCGCGGTGAGGCGGCGCTGATCTCTGCAATTTGAAGCCTTCAGTTCGTATTGATGATTAAATTTATTATTTTACAGTACAGTAGTTATTTGTAAAAAAATAACAACAAAAAAATACGTTTGTACAGTACTTTTATTTGTTAAATGTTTGGGCCTGTAAAAAGGTTTTGTTCTTTGGTTTCAATGTATTATGGAGTATTTTATTCTATAATAATTGTAAAAAAAATAAAGGTAACTACTTCACGGATTTTGCCTGTTGCGGGTTCTTTTTGGAACGTAACCGCCGCGAAAAACGAGGGTTCACTGTACTAAAAAATACTTTTCAAGACAAATCAGTTTTCAAAAGCTGAGTAAGACTCTAAACTACAGAAACAGCTATGGACATAAACTGTTCTTTTTTAACTTACATGATTCTTCATCCGTTTTTTATCTAAAAAAAAAGATGATTAAACCTTTGATCTAATTAATATGAAGGATTTGCTTTTGGGTTTAAGTCAGACAGTTTTTCTATTATTCACAGTTCTACACATGTAACAGTTTTCATACCAACAAGAGGTTGAAGAGATTTCAGATCAGGATGATGATTCACACATTTTGGTTTGATTATCCCAGGTTCTGTAAAGGCATTCCTTCATCTCCATCTCCTTGGTTACCATTTCCTCTGTGATCTATGAAACACAAAACAATGTTTTCAATAACATCATCTTCTTCTGATTGTTTGATATCCCAAAGTTACATTATTATTAAGATGGCTTGAATAAAAACTGAATTTTGTCATTTTTAGTTTTTCAAAAGAAAATTATCATCAATCAGCAAAAAATAAATTAAATTAAAGCAGTAAAGTTTTGACTGTTTCTGAAATTATTTGTCTTTTATTTGTTCCCAGATTCTTGTTGGCAAAAATAAGATAATCCAGAAACTGAAGCATATTAAAATAAAAATGTAAACATAGTCATATTAAATTGAATATATAATGTATATTCAGATGAGGCTTGTCAGAATAAAAGAACCTTTTAAATATAACTTTCATTAAGGTAGAAGAGATGTCTTTCATTAAACTCTACTTTCTTTTATTTTAATTGGTCTGATGTAATTATAATATTAAACATGTTTTAATTGGCTTTAAGCTTCTCTGTTGAAGAAAACACAACAAAGAAGAGAAAATCTGAGTTATGTGTTTGCAATTTTTAATAGATTTATTTATATCATTTTATGAATGAATGTTGTTGGATTTTGTTTTCTTGATTCTTGGCTGTTTTTCTTTAGTGTTGTCCAGATCCGGGGCCACAGGTTGGTCACCTCTGGTCTAAACCTTCATATCACTGTTCAGGTCAGTGGGAAAGCTGGTGAGCCAGGAGTAAACCAGTCAGGTCACCAGTTCATTGCTGCTACATCAAATTATCTAGTCAGTCAGATTCAGTCACCAACAAGGAAGTTCAGTTTCCTGGTTTGATGCTCAGCTGTGATGTTCAGTGACTGCAGTCCTGCTTAGTTTATCAATGAGCAGGAAAATAAAAAAGTAAAGAATCAATATAAGTTAATTATTACATAATTGTTCCATTTCCATACCTCCATCATTTCTCCTTTGTTCATTTTGAGACTTGTTGCAGCAGCGTGGAAAAACTGTACACAACAGAAAGTAAACAACAGTGAATATTTAGCTTAACAATATAAATGAGTGACAATATTTAATTCTCCTTAACAGTTTTTGTCTGGTAAAAATGTTTCATCAACCTGGGCAGGCAGAAAGGCTACAATAAACAACAAAGACCTAAAAGAGAAAAAAGTTACTCATAATAATTTGGTTTCTTGTTTTGCTTTTCTTTTCAGACAAACACCAACAGATATTGATAAATATGTGAAAACTGCATAACTTTTCTTATACATGTTTATCCAGACAGCTCCATGTTTCTGAGTTTTACTTCTCTTCAGCTTCAGATCAGTTTTTGCAAATTATTAAAAACTATAATTTTCTATCAATTGGAAACATGCATTTATGGAGAGAATCATTAATTCACCAAAATCCTGCAAGACTTACAAAGACAATGACTGACTTACTTTGTTCACCTCTGTGGCGACGTACAACACAGTATGTGATGAAGGCGAGGATGATGAGTGCTCCAACAACAACACCACCAATAACTCCAGGTTCAGGTCCTGTGACAAAAAAGAAAAACAGGTTTTTAAAATTCCGCTTCTGAATATTTTGAATTCAATTTTGCATATTTTTGTTTTATTAATGAGATCAAAGTTGTGAACCAACAGTCACCTCATCATTCAGGGGCCACCATTTACTGCACCACACACACACACACACACACACACACACACACACACACACACACACACACACACACACACACACACACACACACACACACACACACACACACACACACAGATGAAACCAGAACCTTTTTATTTTTACTGTCTGACTCTAAATTGTATGAAACCTTTTTTTAGTTTAGTTAGAAGGAACAAAAGCTAAACTTTTGTTTGTTAAATGCCACTTTATTACTTTTCTTACATTTAGAAACTTTCATATTAATGTTCCTAGATGATGTCATAACTGTGTATAATCTTAAAGATTAATTCACATCCTCTTATTTCAAAGTAGGTCCAGTTGTGGATGTAAAACAAAAGTTAAAGAAACATTTTCTTCAAAGGCAGGAAGATTAAATCAGGATGGAGGAAAAACTGGATTTCCACTAGTTTGGTTCTTTCTTTGGTTCCTTTGTTCCAGATTTCTGAAGATGGCATGTTGATTTATTCAAATAATATTAATCAAATATTCACACCATAGAAATGCCATCATGTGTTCAGGAAGGAGAATAGTTTTAGTCATTCTTTGTTATTTACTCCAACAATTGTGCAAGGAAATGTGATTAACCTGATAATTAAATTATATATTTAGAGGTCAAATCAACCAGTTTATTGAGAAACAAAACATTTTACTAATTTATCCACATTTATCCACAAGTAAAATACTAATTTATTCAAGACAGTTATTGGCTCCCTTATTGTCTGAGTAAGTAAAGATACAAACATTGATGGACTGAAGTTGTTTAAAGTATTTCCAGTCATGCTGACCTGTTAAAGCTCTCCACACTGCAGACACATTCACCCATTCACTCTCACTAACACACACACACACACACACACACACACACACACCCACACACACACAAACACACACACACACACACACACCCAGTTATACACCTATTTGCAGATCAATAGGTATTTAGGAGTTATCTGCCTTGCCCAAGGGCACATCAACATGTGACCAGGGGAAACAGGAAGACAACAACTGTATCCACTGAGTCACAGTCGCTGTGCCAGTAACATCTGATTATCAGTTGTTAAGATATTTACCTCCAGAATGTTTGTCGGGGTTTTCATTTTCTTTTCCATCAACTGTTGAGGAATCACATTAAGTGTTAAAGATATCAACATTTTTATCTATTTTATCTTAAATGATTCTGAATCAATAAAGCTCACCAACAACCAGAGTAACATGTTTCTCTTCTGGCTTATTATGAACAGGCAGACGGCGAACACTGCACATGTAAATCCCTTCATCGTTCTTAGTTACGTTGGACAACTTGAGAGAAATGTCACCGAGTTCAAGCATTGTATGGTTGAGATAAGTTCGATCTTTGTATCTGTCGTCTTGAGATTTTTGGTCATCAGCTTCATGGCGGAACAAGTGAACAGTTTTACTGGAGTTGAAAATCCATTCGACTGTAGCACTGCTTGCGTTAAGTTCCACAAGACATGGTAGAATAACGTCGGATCCCACTTGTGCTTTTATTGGCTTTTCAAGTTGATATTCTCCTGGAAAGATAAACAATGCTTTTAAAATGACTGCACTCCTGATGATGTTCAGTTTGTTGCTCAACTATTATCCTTTAAATGCTTACAGTTGTGAAAACTGTTGGGACAACACAGTATTATTGAGTTCTTTCAAAATAAAAGCTCACATTTTTTCAGTTTTGTTTTTGTTTGTTCACAAATTGATGTCTAGTCATTATTTTATCAATCTCTGGAAAATAAAACAAGAAAATACTAATTTAATTAAAATAAATATCAACATTTTACCAGAAGAAAAAGTAGCAGCTATCCCATAACAGCTGGTGTTAAACCTGTTATAAAGGACAGGTATTTCCATAACTGCTAAAACCTGGAAAGCAGAGGCCTTATCTGATTTATTGATCAGAGTTTCTCCAAACCTTCAGTTTTAGTGAAGAGATCAGTTCCAGCAAACTGATCCATGGAAAGATCAGAGACAAATGAATCACACAGTCATTGTGAGGAGCAAAGATCGGCCTGTCATGTTTCGTGTTTTTCTGTGTGTTTATTTCGAGTTTTCTGAGTCTCCGTGTTGTCCTGTTCTCCCCTCGATTACTCCCAGGTGTTTCTCATTCCCTGATTACCCCCTGTGTATTTAGTGTCACCTGTGTGTCTGTGTCTCTGTCAGGTCCTCATCTAATGTGCAAATCAGTCCTTCGTGTGTCCAGTCGAAATATCAGTTTGCTACCGACGTTGAGCCCTGGCTTCCGCTCAGTCGTGCTGCCTGTGTTTGTGGACTTTTCTGGATTTTGTTCATTAAATCTTTGAAATGTAAGGTGCGTTACAAATAATATGTATTATTATTATTATTATTATTATTATTAATAAATCTTCATTATTCATCTAACCTGGTTCCATCTGCGTCTGCCTCACAACCTACACCGCATGACATGGCCTTTATGGTCTAATTTAACAAGATGAGCCACTGATCAATTTATTGATGACTGTTACATTTTGAAATAATAAAAACAGATTTCTAATTCAAGAACTTGAACCTCAATCAATAAAAACAAAAATCTAAAGAGGGTCATTAACAAGTTAACATCAGTAAAGGTGTGAAGCTGTGGACAGAGAAAGAGCAGAGCTGTATGGGAGACTGAGGTAAGTTAAGTCACCACTTCCTGCTGGGAAACTAAAAAACGTCTTTGATCATCAAATAGTTAGCAGGAAGGCATCATTTAACAAAGTCTGTGCAGGTAAGAACTTCATGGATAAACTTCTTAAAAATGTGTTTCACTCCTTAAAAACATGCTGGATTATAATGAAAGGACTGCTCCAAGACCACCACCACCAGTAACAACAACACCCCAAAATCCACGATGGCGTTTGGTGACAAAAAAGAAAAACAGGTTTATAAAATTCCGTTTTTGAATCTTTTGAATTCAATTTTGCATATTTTTGTTATATTAATAAGATCAAAGTTGTGAACCAACAGTCACCTCATCATTCAGGGGTCAACATTTACTGCACCACACACACACACACACACACACACACATTCATACACCTATATGCAGATCAATAGGTATTTAGGAGTTATCTGCCTTGCCCAAGGGCACATCAACATGTGACCAGGGGAAACAGGAAGACAACAACTTTATCCACTGAGTCACAGTCGCTGTGCCAGTAACATCTGATTATCAGTTGTTAAGATATTTACCTCCAGAATGTTTGTCGGGGTTTTCATTTTCTTTTCCATCAACTGTTGAGGAATCACATTAAGTGTTAAAGATATCAACATTTTTATCTATTTTATCTTAAATGATTCTGACTCAATAAAGCTCACCAACAATCAGAGTAACATGTTTCTCTTCAGAGAGATCAGGCAGACGGTGAACAAAGCAGCTGTAAATCCCTTCATCGTTCTTAGTTACGTTGGACAACTTGAGGGAAATGTTACCAAGTTCAAGCATTGTATGGTTGAGATAAGTTCGACCTTTGTATCTGTCGTCTTGAGATTCTCGGTCATCAGCTTCATTGCGAAACAAGTGAACAGTTTTACTGGAGTCGAACATCCACTCGACTGCAGCGTCTCTCACGTTAACTGGGGGCTTCACAAGACATGGTAGAATAACGTCGGATCCCACTTGTGCTTTTATTGGCTTTTCAAGTTGATATTCTCCTGGAAAGATAAACAATGCTTTTAAAATGACTGCACTCCTGATGATGTTCAGTTTGTTGCTCAACTATTATCCTTTAAATGCTTACAGTTGTGAAAACTGTTGGGACAACACAGTATTATTGAGTTCTTTCAAAATAAAAGCTCACATTTTTTCTGTTTGGTTTTTGTTTGATCACAAATTGATATCTAGTCATTTTATCAATCTCTGGAAAAGAAAACAAGAAAATACTCATTTAATTAAAATAAATATCAACATTTTACCAGAAGAAAAAGTAGCAGCTATCCCATAACAGCTGGTGTTAAACCTGTTATAAAGGACAGGTATTTCCATAATTGCTAAAACCTGGAAAGCAGAGGCCTTATCTGATTTATTGATCAGAGTTTCTCCAAACCTTCAGTTTTAGTGAAGAGATCAGTTCCAGCAAACTGATCCATGGAAAGATCAGAGACAAATGAATCACACAGTCATTGTGAGGAGCAAAGATCGGCCTTTATGGTCTAATTTAACAAGATGAGCCACTGATCAATTTATTGATGACAGTTATATTTTGAAATAATAGAAAAAGATTTCTAATTCAAGAACTTGAACCTCAATCAATGAAAACAAAAATCTAAAGAGGGTCATTAACAAGTTTACATCAGTAAAGGTGTGAAGCTGTGGACAGAGAAAGAGCAGAGCTGTATGGGAGACTGAGGTAAGTTAAGTCACCACTTCCTGCTGGGAAACTAAAAAACGTCTTTGATCATCAAATAGTTAGCAGAAAGGCATCATTTAACAAAGTCTGTGCAGGTAAGAACTTAATGGATAAACTTCTTAAAAAATGTGTTTCACTCCTCAAAGTGAATTCAGTTCTTCATAAGTTTCATGAGGATTGTCCTTGGACTATAATAGATATTGTTATATTTGTTTTATATATCATATTTATAAGGTTTATTATCTCATAAACATCATTTGATAAAAGATAAAAATGGAGCATTTTGGCTTTGAGCACAAATAAATTCAAAATGGTAGCTTTGGAATAAGTTCAGCCATTTCTATGGATGGAGTAAGTGTGTTTTTTTAGGTTTACAGCACAACATAATCCATACTCAGGATAAATTAAGACATGACACATTTTTTCTACAGGCTGTATTATCGAAGCAGTTATCTTTACACTCTTTCTAAATGTTTGAGGAGGTACAACATCCTGAAACTCAGATATACATGTTTGCGACCAGACTAAGGTTGTCTTGATAGCGGCTCATCAACTGGCTGCTGCAGATTTGCGACACTATCTTTGAAATTAATTATTAGTTTATTTGTGCGCCTTTGCGGACACGAAACATCTATGAAAATATGGAGAGCGAGAGCCGGAACTAAACTGCTGAACCAAACTTCCTGGATATCAGAGTAATTCTGGGTTTGATACGCACCTGTTTATTGTAAATATAGGCAAGTTTAGTAACTTTTAGTGTTGTTTTGAGATATAACCGCTACGCTGTGTACAGTACTGGGAGGAAACGAGGAGACAAAAACTGAACGTACCTTGAACTGCGACGGGCAGTAAACTGATCAGCCAGAAGAGAACCGGAAAACATCTCATGATGTGTTCCTGTCTGATGAAGAGCATATTTCTGATTTTATTTTCAGTATTTAATGAAGATTTGATAAGTAGAAGTAATGGCCGAGATGTCTTCGAGTCAAAAAGTGAAATAATACTTTCTCTTTCATTTGTGTGTGTGGGGGAGGAGCGGGGTGTGTGTGCTCTCATAGTCCCGGAAGCTTCAAAGCTTTTAATATTGTTAATTAAGGAAGCGGGATAGCAGTCATATAGTCTGCATGTTAATTTATTATTTAATCCTCAGTATAAACATTGAGACATAGATCATCATCAAGCAGTACAACTAGAAATGGGCTATTTGAAGCCAGGAATCAGGGGGGAAGCACCGATGCGTCGGCGCATGCGTCAAGTCCTTAGACCAAACCCAGTGTCGTATTGTTTTCAGCAAGTCACGTGACCGATACAGGAAGTGTTTCTAAATGACACTGATGCACCAAACTGTGTTTATATGGAAGCGAATCTGTCAGCGGGATGAACTTGGATGCATTTGCCAAAATAATTCTTGATCTTTTACGTTACAGCGTCAACTATGGAGCCTGAAGGTAAACAAAAGATTCGTAGTTTGGGACCATTTTAATCTTATGTCAGAAAATAAGGTATTGATTATCACTTAGTTGTTGTTTCATCCGATTCTTTTCAGTTTCTACTGGATCTGAATCCCAATTCAGCTGAAATTGACTCTTAGTTTACTTTCATATTATGTTCTGCAGGTTAAGTTTTGCATGTTTCTACTTTGAAATTATACATTTCACAATTTTATTCTTAAATTACCCTCCATAAATAAAAATCTTTAGACAGATAAAAGGAAAATAAAGACAATCCCGCTATAAATAAATACAAAAAAGACATTTCCAGCAAAACAAACACATCCATGAAAATCTGCGTACAAAATATAAAAGAAAAAAATTAAATGTATATGAACAATATGCAGTGTCACTAAAATCAGTTTTATTTAAATAAATCCACCTCCTTAATGCTGAGTCATTATAGGGCATCAGAATGAAGTCGCAGATACACCTGGATAAACTCAGGTATTCAGCCGTTCTACAAATTATTCAGTTGCTTTTTATAAATTATTTTATATAAATGTATTGTTTACTTCATTTTTTTCTACAGCAGGAGAAGTTGTGTCAAAAACACGGAACAGACTAAATTTCAAAATATTAGAAAAAACTTTTTTTAAATGAAAATTTGTGAAAAAAAAAAAAACTGTCCACAATCATCCTCATTCCAAACACGTTAACTTTCATTTTCGTCACCTGGTTCATGTTCACATTATTTATTGACTGTGTCGAAGAATATAAAATATATTTTGAATTTAACTGAAGATATAACATAATACAATACATAATATATAATAAAATAAAATGACTTAAATCTTATTGTATAGACTAGGCCATCAAATCAGTCTGTGAACTACGTTGCCTGTAGAGATTTTTAATGTCCAGCAGGTGTCAGTATTCAGTGACAGTATCGACACAGTATCAATACAGTTTTCCTTTGGGTCAAAACGATACATGACGCCTCATTTACCCATCACTAGTGAATAGACAGTGATGAGGAGAGTGTATTGCAAAAACCATAAGTATAACTGATGCCTGTAAGAGAAGTAGCATCTAGCAGCATTAATAAATTATTATTATAAGTCTGTTAGGTGGATCTGTTTGCAGTATTTGTTTGTTTTTGTAAAAAATTAAAAGTTTGATTTAAATATTATAAAAAAATAAGAATGTTTGCTTTCATAACAGAACAAATAGATTATTTAAGGAAGTAAAAGCCTCTCATATAGGGAACATTTAATGCAAAATGATTTATTATAAAACTTCCTTATTTGCCAAGTAATGTTAGTATATGGGGCTGCAGATGGTCATAAATGAAGATGTTTGGGAGCTGTGGCTCTTCTTTGGGATCCTAACATGTAACCTTTCCATCAATATCCTCAGTAAGAGAGAACAACTTTCTGTATCTGATATATACAGACTTACAGAAGTGAAACTACAGAGCTCTCTGGTTTCAGATACTTATCTACAGACCCATCATTAGGTAGGGACAGATGTATAAAATATGTGAAAATAAACTCATTTTATTGCAAAACAAAAATTTTCAAGGGGAAATTCTTGTTTTGCAATTAAACCCTGAGAAAATTTTGAAATTTTAAAATTCTGAAATTCTGAGCTGGAGCAGGTCTCACACACAGAGGATCACAACCAGTTTCTCCTCAACTACCCCTCACTTCCAGCACTCAGTGAGTCTACACACTCATCCAGCATCAACATCCGTCCTCTGAGACACTTTGAGGACGTGGCAGCAGCTGTTGCCGAGCTCAGAGACAAACTAAAGGACATCCTGAGAGACACATGGACAAACATTGAACTGAAGGTCACTGAAGTGGATGTTCAACCATCAGAACCAGAACCAAAGACCAGAGATGGATTCTTGAAACTTTTAAAAATTATCACTCTGGATCCAAACACCCTAAACAGATTTCTAATTTTATCTAAGGGGAAAAGAAAGGTAACATTTGCAAACCATAAACAGTCTTATCCTGATCATCCAGACAGATTTGATGGTTTTTGTTATCAGGTTCTGAGTACAGAGAGTCTGACTGGACGTTGTTACTGGGAGGTGGAGTGGAGAGGAGGAGGATCTGTAGCCGTTTCATACAAGAACATCAGCAGAACAGAAAGACTAGGATCCAATGACAAATCCTGGTCATTATATTGTGACACAAACAGTTACACATTTTATCACAACAACATTAAAACTCCACTAGAACGTCCAGTTTCCTCCAGAATAGGAGTGTACCTGGATCATATAAAAGGTATTCTGTGTTTCTACAGCGTCTCTGAAACTATGACTCTGATCCACAGAGTCCAGACCAGATTCACTCAGCCTCTACATGCTGGGATTAGACTTTACTTCTCATTTTCCTGTCCTGACGGATCCTCTGCTGAGTTCATTAACCCAGAATAATCAGCAGTGATTTGAGGTCCAATTGGTTAAAATGTGTATTTTAGTTTCCATTATTGTTTTGGAGAGATCATTGTTGTCATGTCTTCACTGTCCAGAGACCAGCTGTCTTTATGGAGCTACTTTGTCATCTTGTTTGTTGTTTTGTTGGAGTTTGTTTGGGTGCTGCCCCTCCCTGTTTCTGATCAGCAATGGAGGCAATCACTGCTCAGGAGGATTTTTATTTAACTAAACTAATTACATTTATTTCTGTGTCACACTGAACGTGACAAAGCAATAAATGTTGATGACAAATGTTGTTGTAAACTGTGATTATCATCATCATTAATCATCAAATAAGGACATCAGTCATTTATTGGACAAAGATCAGATTCTGGATCAAACTGTGTCAATAGTCGTCTTGTGACTCAGATTGTAAGCTCTATTTAGTTTTAGACAAATATCTAAATAAAGTTGATTCCTTGTTTGAATATAAAATGACTCTGTCTTATTTTGTTTGTGTTTTATTTTATTGCCTGTCAGTAACATTTCCAAATATAAGAAACTGCTGGTTTTCAGATGAGAATAAAGTGAATAGATTGATAAATCTATGTTGGGATAAACAGATTAATAAGTTGGTCTCTACATAACTGTCCAACTCATAAACAGGAGGACTAATTGTTTACATTGATTTCCCCACTTCTCCCTCATCATCAGCCATCTTTATTTTACAAAACATTGGCCTGAATATTATACCTGTCAAGTTGTAACCACAGTTAAACCGTCCCACCACTCCATCCTATGTTCAATATCCCTTACATTAGAAGACTGGTTTACAAGAAATCTAAAATAATTACTTTTCAACCACTTATAAAGCAGAATTAGTTGTTCAGAATGTGATAGGCCTACCTTTGTTGACAAATGCTGGATATTTGCATGTAAATTGTATAATAGAGCCTAAATGAAAACACAAAAGGCATTTGAAGAGCATTTATGTGCATATTCATGAACCATATCTACATGATATAATTCCTTTGAGTGCCATTTCAGGCAGAAATTGCATTTCACTGGGCAGAAAAGGGCAAACAAGACGAACCTTTGTTGTAACCGTGGCCATAAAACTGTCATTGATGTAAACATAATTTGTCTTTAAGAACTAAACGACCAAGAAAGTCATTCAAAACAGCTCAAATCAGTCTGAGGGTGCTGCGGCGACGCGCTTCCTCGCGGGGGCGCGCCCAATCTCAACCAACCAGTCAGCTTGCTTAGCCTTAGGCACAACACCTGGTTTGTTTGTTCTTGCAGGTACAGACAGCCTGAGTGGCTGTTCTCGCGAGGCTAGTGTCAGAAGTACAATACAATTGTAGACTCATTTCGAGAACAGCTTCAGACCGGCAGAAAGAAAACACGTGTCTACAACAACCACTAACACTACATTGGGATGACCCTTTTCAAGAAAAACTTAATTTTAGGAGGGATCCTGGCGATTTTTTTTACTTTTCTGGAAACATTTGGCGGTAAGTAAAGCTTTTTTAACCAACTGTCAGTGAATCGGTTTGGGCTGTTATAATTCACATTTCGACATATTTACCATTCTACACTACCTAGAATGTTGGTTATCTAAAAACTAATTATTGACCTCCTTTTTTTTCTACCGTATATCAGTAGTGACGTAACACGTTTTGGAAAGGACGATCTGAAAATTATACAAGCTTTGTCGCCTGCATTACTCTTACTGGAAAGGTCGATGCACATTTCTATCGATACTTGTAAATCTAACTAAAAAGTAAACTTCAAGTGATGAGTTCAGTCGATTGCGTCTAAATCAAGGGGAGTTTAGCTTTTCCAAAATTCAACTTCCAGAAAGTTCTAGAAACTTCCAAGTACTGTTTCCTCGCTCCAGCAAACAGAAAGGGGCGGGGACAGACCACTGTCAGTCTCATACCTTATTTGGAAATGGGACCATTGCTTTCCGGAAGTGAAGAGGGCGCTATTTCCTATATTAATTAAATGAGATAAACAATTATTTTATACATTATAAATAATATCTTTATATTTCCATTAATCATAGGAGGAACAAAAGAAATAAGGAGACATGAACAACAACATGATCATCTATAATAAAAATACCATTTGCAATGTATACATAAGAAATTTAACTGAGCAAAAGTCAATAACAAACAAATGAATTAGGTACACAGAAGAATAACAACCAGGGTTGTTAAACAGATGCAAGCAAAAATTCACATTTTTGTTTTGACGGTGCCATGTATATTATTATTATACTTTTTGTTGATAGATTCTTATATATAGGAAAAAATAAGATGAAACTATTTAGTCCATCAACGTGGAAATTTTCCTTCGACTCTAAAACGAAAAATCATATTCATAGAATCACATTATCAACAATTGAGAAGAGAGCAAAACACTTATCAAGTTATAGGTAAATATTATCATTTAGTTTGGTTAAGAATAATTATTGCCATCCATTTTCCATCCATCCATTTTCTGTTCACCCTTGTCCCTAATGGGGTCGCGAGGTGCTGGTGCCCATCTCCAGCTACGTTCCGGGCGAGAGGCGGGGTTCACCCTGGACAGGTCACCAGTCTGTTGCAATAATTATTGCACTGTCAATAAATGACTTCTAATAGATGTTCTTAGATGCCAGAGCAGGGGTCACCAACCTTTTTGAGACTGGGAGCTACTTCACAGGTACAGAGCAACACGAAGGGCTACTTGTTTGATACAGACATACATTTTCTTGGCTCAGCCTTTATAACAATAATACATTTATGTATATATGATTACATGCTGCCTGATCATATTAATGTTAGGGACTACTGACAGTAGTTATCAGTAATAATTTACCATGGCAGCTATGGTTAATTGCTATTATCTGATCCGAAGTTCTTAGTTCAGAGTTTTAAGTTTGATTCTCTTTTGCAGATTTTCTGTGTGATTCTAAATTGTCCTCAAGTGTCTGAGAGTCTGGATCGGTGCAGCTGCAGCTGGACGCACTGAGATTTTCCTTTAAATAAAAGAAAGAAAAGAAAAGTTATTGTATTTTTATTATCCAACCCTCTTTACTATTAACACAATTGTGGAGAAAAGAAAAAGTTCTTTTGTACCAAAACATCTTGTATGTAGCGCACATCAGTGTGAGTCTGTGGGGGTTAAAGGTCACGCCAAGGCCTAAATCTGATTGGTCAGTTTGCTTTTTCTGTGAGCTAAAAATAATGAATGGAGTTTGAACCTCCTGTAGTTCTATGATCTCGCCTGAGCTTTTTACAGTGTGCGGTTTCTGGCGGGTCGCCTGTTTATTAGCTTTTTTTGTGGTTTCGCAAACTTAAAAGCTGACGGGTCACCAGCTGGCTGACACCAGCAGATGTCGGGAAAAGGTCCGACAGATCGGAGGGTAGCACAGAACTGTCACTGCACCTGGCCTGCAGGAGCACAACCACCTCTCCAACGCGCATCATGTGGCGTCGCACAAAAACAACATAAACATAAACCACTAAAGCAGCGCAGCCTTTTTTCGTTGTTTTGTTTTTACACAAACGATGCTAAATAATAAAGACATGGAAGCAAAGCCGTGAGATCAAAGGAAAGAGGAGGATGTTGATTCCCAGGTTCAGGTGATGTCAGACGTCCAGAGGAGGAGAAGGTTGAAGCAACAATGTTTGCTTAATTTTTACTCTTGTGGGAAACGTTTCGACTAGATTAAATGGTTTAACCCGCAGTTTTAGCGCGACGCTCAGGAAGAGCAGCAGATGTCAGCTAACAGGTGACCCATCAGCTCTCCAGTTCGGGAAACATCAAAGATGCTCATAAACCGACGACCCACCAGAACCGACACGGTAAAAAGCTCAACCGGCATCCAAACCGCTCTTAGAACTACGGGAGGTTCAAACTCCTGTCATTCATTTTTAGCTTACAGAAAAAAGCGCCAAGCCACCAAATAAACAAAAACAAACTGACCAATAAGATTTAGGCTTTGGCGTGCCCTTTGACCCCCACAGACTCAGACGTGTGCTACGTACAAGATGTTTTGACACATAAGATCTTTTGGTTCTCCACAATTTTGTTAATTGTAAAGAGAGTTCGATAATAAAAAATTCAGAAATTATTCTTTTCTTTTTTTACTTAAAGGAAAATCTTAAGGTAGGCAGAGCTGCTGCAGCCGTACAGCTGCAGGCGCTGCTGCCCTCCGATAAAATCCTGCAGGCGTCTGAGCAGTTCTGAATTTTAACCATAGAAAAGAGTTTTATGCATAAAACAATTTATTTTTAGCATTTTTTGTAAAATGTTGTTTTAACTTGAGTTGAGTTAAAACTCAAGTTAGAATGTTAAGTTTGAACATTTTAACTCAACAACCTCAAGTTGGATAACCCCAAGATCACTGGGTCTTCTTAAAAGATAGAGTCTCTGAGAACAGTTAAAGATAAAAGATAAAGATTAAAGATATAGCCAGTGTTTTCAGCAAAGTTGAGCTGACTGTCCAGGAATGACCCGAGGAATTTAAAATTTGCCACAGTTTTCAACAGATTGGCCATCAAGTAGAACTGGAATCACTTTCAGGTCTTGTTTAGCTCATTTAATTAGCTCTACTTCCTTAAGAAAATAAAACAAATATGGTGTTTTATAAGATAATTTATCTTTTACGATGCCAGTGTTGCCAAAATTAATAGTAAATAATAAAGGACTTTGTGCTATTCTGATTTAGTAATGTATAATGTAATTTTATTAGTTGTTACCACCACGACGCCACTAGAGGCAGTAGCAAGCCCGAAAAGATGCGACTAAGGAGCAGATTTAAAAGTACACATAAAGCTACAGAATTTGTTAAAAACTGTGAGCTTCGCTGAAGTAAATAAAAGAGAGAAGTTCAAATACATGCTGAGAGTGAAAATCCTTCCTAAGATGAAGATATATCACAGATTTCGAAAGAAAATAAAAAACGGGAGACCGCGGATAATATAGGAAATAGCGCCCCCCTTCACTACCGGAGTGCAGTGGTCCCATTTCCAAATAAGGTATGAGACTGACAGTGGTCCGTCCCGCCCCTTCCTGTTTGCTGCAGCGAGGTCCTTCTTGAAATTTCTACCTGTTACCAGCCATTTTTAAATGTTGGCAGGAAGACCATATTTAGGGTTGTGGTGTAAATAAAAGGTATCAGTTCGGTAGAATTTAATAGGTAATAAATTAAAGCTTACCAAATCAGATTTGAATTTACGCGTGACTGGTGGGGATTAGAAAAGTAACAATGTGGCTTGATTAGGTTAAAAACGTAATGATTACCTCAGGAAGTATTATGTTATATTTCTACGATGGTTTTAGAAAAACAGTATTTTTATTGCAGATGAATAATAATGAATTGTCTTAAGCTTTGCTCCTGTCACATCTTAGTTTGTGCAGGGCATGATATAAAAAAAATACACACAAAAATAAGTATTTTATTGCCTTTTAACAGTTTTCTTGTGGACATAAACTAACCTGGAAATAGGCAAACCCCCCCGTCAAATTATAAATAATAATAATTTTAAAAAAGCATTTTTAGTATCTTCAAATATGTATCCCAGTATGAATAAAATCTGAGCAATTAATTTAAAAACAAATAATTTGGTGTGCTCAAGTTTTATTTTAGCTATTCAAGAATCTTATTTTTCTTAATATATAAGCTTAATTACATTATTGATAAAGTTTCAGGCTAAAAAATAGTTAAATATAACTGAATAATTTTGAAATGGAAACATTTTTCAGTTCAGTTCAGCTTCATATCCCAATGGGAAACCAGTTTCCCTTTTAGGTTTAACAGAATATTGAGGAACTTTAAGAAGCAATGACTTTCTGTTTCACTTCTAGAGGTCAACCAATATTATCTCAAGGGCAATGAATCTCATGTTCTTACGGTCAGCGTTTATGGTACAAATCTTTGAATGCTGTTACTTTTGTTGGCTCAAAGACTATTAGATTATTAGGTAACTTTAAATCACTGGGATTCAGGACAGGCAAGAAATGACTTGAAACATCTGGGTGTGTGAAATTGTCAAAACTGCAAAACACAAGAGGTTGCAGAAGCGTATAAAAAGGTTCACATCGAAGTTTTAGGTTTCTTTAATCAGTCACTTCATGGAAAAGAAAATACAAGAGACATATTTTTGTTTTGTCCATATATTTGTTCAGGGTGCATCAATAGCTGACAGTATAACTTATTGTTGTTTGTGAATTCTGTTTGAGGAAACTTTCAGAAAATGCCTGAAGTGATTTGTGCATCTCAGCAATCAAAGCTGCTCCTGGTGAAGATGTCATCTTCCAGGGTTCTGGTCAGTACTGAGTGGGATGTCAGTATGTCAGTGGAGTGGACCAGACCGGATCTACGGACATGACTCAGACAAGAAGTATGTGTTGGTGTACAAATCCCAGGATGTGGACAAGAGCCTGACGATGGAGTCGTACATCGGGAGGGTGTTTCTGTTCCCTGAGGAACTACAGAATGGAAACGTATCACTAAAAAATCACCAATGTGACCAGTCAATGACAGTGGGAAGTATAAATGTTTTCTCCGAAGTCTGTGGAAAAGTGTAATAGTTGAACTCTTGGGTGAGTAAATGTACATGCTGAAATTTGTATTTATTTATTTATTTTGGATAACAAATGGTTCTGACCCAAACTTTTCTATAACAGTCTCAGATGGAGAAGACAACATTTCAACGACACAGAACATAACTGGCATGGAGTCCAAAGGTAAATCATGCAACAGTTCACACTCATTGTAAAAATAGCTTTTCAATTATATATGTACAATTATTTAATCTTTTTTTTATTTTCAGTTGAATGGTATTGGTGGTTCATCTTAGCTGTTGCTGCTGCTGCCGTTGTTGTCGTCATCGTCATCGGTGGTAATTACCTCTTTATAAAATGTGTAAGTCAGACAGCAGTGAAACCCATTGCATTCTGTTTTCATTTCACACACATTCATCACACCGTCCAGATGTTCATATTGATGATAAACCTCTGTTCCATTTGTAATGTTTTTCAGAACAAGAAGAAGAGTTTGAATAAACTGACTGGGCATGACTCTGGTGAAGATGAGACCAATGAGACCAGTATCCCTCTTACAACAATCACAATAAACCATCATGAAACATAAACATGTAAGTCTGATCTAAATGTTTAAATTTTTCAGTGGTTGTAGTGGCATCACGTATCTGGGCAGTAAGTTGGAAGCATAAAATAGCAAACAATGTATTTTTTATTTTTAAAATGAATCTTTCTGCATTTCTTCTTTATTTCAACTGCAATCATTTTGAGTTTTAGCTGTTATTGTGGTTACAAATCAGCATGTTTTGGAAATTATCCATGTTGGCTTTCTAGTCTGTGTTTGAACATGGTTATTTTATGTAATGTTTAAAATATTGAATTAAAATATATTGAAATAAATCCCAATTTATATTATTCCCTGTAACTTTAGCTAAAAATAAATGAAGTGCCTGTACAGCTGAATCAATGTTACGCTGCATCAAAAAAGTGGAGATAAAACAATAGGAAAGGTTGTCATCAATTAGGTTAACTGCTTAATTATTATTTTCTGTTTTTTTTGCTCTTATTATTAGAGTAATATGTTTTTATATGGTTGTTTTAGAGAAGAACAAGAGCAGTGGTCACATTATTCAGCAGCATCAGGCTGACAAATAAAAAAACTGAAGTGACATTGAATTGTTGCTTTGCACTTTAATATTATAATTTGTTTTCATTTAATTTATTGAGTTTTTTTTTCTCAGGGACTTTTAATTCATTTAACTTAATTGCAGAATATCTTGTGTTTAAGGTTAAAGTTAATGACAAATGGGTCAGTTGTTCTCATAACTGTTTTTGTTGACTATTGCTCTGTTTGAGTAATACCACTTGATCAAGCCTTTTCTAGCATTTTACACCAAAAAAAGTAACAAAAGAATTTGTAATTATCAAAACTGCAATTTCCAGATTGTACTGAGAGTGAAAAAGCTGTATTGGGACATCTCTAATATTTAGCGTATGTTAAAATGGACGGACTGCTCGCTGTGATTCAAGCTCAGGTTTTAATCTGGCCTCTTTCTGCTGACAGTTTTCATGAGAAGGATGTCAGACTGATGAATGTCTCAAGACCTCAGGATGGTTTGCATCTGTGGAGACCTGATTTCAGAGAAGAAAGAAAAAAAACAAAAGAAACAACCAACACTGAACTTTCTTCATCTTGTCCCAGTATTTATTATTTTCACCTGTTGGCGTCAAACAAGATCCAGGTGAATTATGACTTGGACGACACCAAAAACCAACAGTCTCTTTCTGATGCTTCTGTGAAATGTTGACATATTTTACTGTAATTTATTTAATGGTGAAGTTTAATTTGTTAAGGTATCTTTTTAGACTTTTTTTAGCATTATTTATTTTTGTACACTTATTTTACATTCAGAGGAATTGAGGAAATTCAATTGAGCTGACTAAAAAAATATCTTTTGTATTCAATATTGATGTCAGGAAATTTTTTAGATATTACACTAATCTGTTGAATTATTCTGTAACAGATTTATGAAGATTCAGAGATCAGTGTTATAATTTTTAAAAATATGCATGTTTCACAAATGTTACTTTTTTTTTTTAAATAATTTTTTAAAAATGTAAATTTTTTTAATTAATCTGACAAATGCTATTTAGAAACACCTGTTATTGTAAAAGTAACATTTTGCTTGTGTATATATATATATATATATATATATATATATATATATATATAAAATCTTAGCATTTCTTAGGAAGAAGTTATAATGGATGGTTTAACATTAGATCCAGTATCTAATGTTACTATATACTAGAAAGGTATCTAGTAACATTACTAGACATGTTAATGTTACTAGATATATCTATGTTACATGTATCTACTAACATATATACTGTATATGTACATGTATGTTACTAGACTTTTAATATTAAATAATGTATCTTAATTTTGGTGAATTGTTCAATTTATTTGACTCAACATTCAGAATTCAAAGTCAAAAATACTTATTGATTCCAACTTAAATGTTGTTGTAACTCATAACTACCTATAACTTTTATTTTTATATAACTCATATTTGTATCATTGTAATGAAGACTGAAGCTGGTTCAGTTGTGGATAAACAATCACTCCAGGGTGTCGGATTAGAACAGCTGAGATATATGTTCAGGTGAGTTAGTGAAAGAAGAGAATGTCCGAGTCCAGAATTGAGCTTTACTTGTTTTTAATTAGCTCTGGAGGTTCAGCCATACATACAAGGGCACGTGTGTGTGTGTGTGTGTGTGTGTGTGTGTGTGTGTTTCCTATAAAGATAAACAAATACAAATTATGAGAATTTATCTGTAAACCCTTTCACAAATAAACCTAATTTCCACAAATGAATAAATGTGTTAATGTCTGACTATGAGAATGTAAATAATAATTATACATAAATAGTAATAATAAACCCTGCAAATAATAGTGTCACACGATAAACATACAAGAGAAATAAGGCATTTTAATTGCAAATGGTAACACAAATAACAGCTGCAACTAATTAACCGAGCTTAATAGCTTAATGCTAAACGGCTAACTTTAGCTCTCAACAATACAAGTAAAATACAGCAAACGACCATAATATTCAACGGGACAAAGCACAACTACAGCTCTTAGACATTTACGAAACCAAACTAAATCAACAACAATATTACTTACATTCAATGGACGCAGACAATAGAAAGAGGTTATGAACGAAGTCAGCCTTGAGAGCCGCATCACTCAATACTCAGATCCATAAACAAGCTGTAACAAATATGAACATGAAGCCACCCAGTGGCTGAAATAAATTACTGCACCTAAAATACTTTGATGAAGAAAACCTAAACTAGAGGGCTGAAAACAAATAATTAACAGTCTTTTGTACAATCATTGTTGTCATGTCTTCACTGTCCAGAGACCAGCTGTCTTTATGGAGCTACTTTGTCATCTTGTTTGTTGTTTTGTTGGAGTTTGTTTGGGTGCTGCCCCTCCCTGTTTCTGATCAGCAATGGAGGCAATCACTGCTCAGGAGGATTTTATTCAACTAAACTAATTACATTTATTGCTGTGTCACACTAAACGTGACAAAGCAATAAATGTTGATGACAAATGTTGTTGTAAACTGTGATTATCATCATCATTAATCATCAAATAAGGACATCAGTCATTTATTGGACAAAGATCAGATTCTGGATCAAACTGTGTCAATAGTCGTCTTGTGACTCAGATTGTAAGCTCTATTTAGTTTTAGACAAATATCTAAATAAAGTTGATTCCTTGTTTGAATATAAAATGACTCTGTCTTATTTTGTATTTTGTTTGTGTTTTATTTTATTGCCTGTCAGTAACATTTCCAAATATAAGAAACTGCTGGTTTTCAGAATAAAGTGAGTAATCAGAGTTTTTGTTGCCTCAGGTTCAGATTTGTTTTCTATCTGCAGATGTCAGGAGACCTGCGGTCCTAAAAAACACAACAAACACTGACTTTCCTAGTTCTGTGCTAACTCTCTTCCTCTTTTATTTGGTAAGACATGCCTGACAAAAGTGTGGTGAAACTTGAAAGATCGCCACCAGATGGCGCCAAATACGTCCGTGTTCCTCAGCAGAAGAAATGCTGAACGTCTGCAGTTAAAGTTTTTGTTTTAGAAAAAAAAGATTAAACATCAAAATAAAATGTAATTTATAATTATCAAAACCACGTACTGAGCAAAGATAAAACATAATTTTTTTCCAATAATTTTCATTTCTAATGGCCACCATAGAACCAACAAGAGCAGTGGTCACATTATTTTGGGTGCAGTCAGGGAAATTGGAGCTGTAGACTCTTAATTTCTCACAATTGGACAATATTGTAGGTTTTCCCCACCAGTAGTTGTTCCCACCATTCAGCAGCATCAGGCTGACAGATAAAAAACTGAAGTGACTTTCAATTGTTGCTTTGCACTTTAATATTATAATTTGTTTTCATTTAATTTATTGAGGTTTTTTTCTCAGGGACTTTTAATTTATTTAACTTAATTGCAGAATATTATGGTGTTTAAGGTTAAAGTTAATGACAAATGGGTCAGTTGTTCTCATAACTGTTTTTGTTGACTATTGCTCTGTTTGAGTAATACCACTTGATCAAGCCTTTTCTAGCATTTTACACCAAAAAAAGTAACAAAAGAATTTGTAATTATCAAAACTGCAATTTCCAGATTGTACTGAGAGTGAAAAAGCTGTATTGGGACATCTCTAATATTTAGCGTATGTTAAAATGGACGGACTGCTCGCTGTGATTCAAGCTCAGGTTTTAATCTGGCCTCTTTCTGCTGACAGTTTTCATGAGAAGGATGTCAGACTGATGAATGTCTCAAGACCTCAGGATGGTTTGCATCTGTGGAGACCTGATTTCAGAGAAGAAGAAAGAAAAAACAAAAGAAACAACCAACACTGAACTTTCTTCATCTTGTCCCAGTATTTATTATTTTCACCTGTTGGCGTCAAACAAGATCCAGGTGAATTATGACTTGGACGACACCAAAAACCAACAGTCTCTTTCTGATGCTTCTGTGAAATGTTGACATATTTTACTGTAATTTATTTAATGTTGAAGATTAATTTGTATTAAGGTATCTTTTTAGACTTTTTTAAACATTATTTATTTTTGTACACTTATTTTACATTCAGAGGAATTGAGGAAATTCAGTGGAGCTATTTAAAAAAAACAATCTTTGTATTCAATATTGATGTCAGGAAAATGTTTACATATTACACTAATATGTTGAATTATTCTGTAACAGAGTTATGAAGATTCAAAGATCATTATATTTTTTTAAAATATGCATTTTTCAAAAATGTTACATATTTTTAAAAAATTATTATTTTTAAAAAATGTTACATATTTTTAAAAAATTATTTTTAAAAAATGTTACTTTTTTAAAATAATCTGAAGAATGCTATTTAGAAACACCAGTTTTTGTAAAAGTAACATGCTGCGCATATATATGTATATATACACACACACTATACATATATATATATATATATATATATATATACATATATCTTAGCATTTCTTAGGAAGAAGTTATAATGGATGGTTTAACATTAGATCCAGTATCTAATGTTACTATATACTAGAAAGGTATCTAGTAACATTACTAGACATGTTAATGTTACTAGATATATCTATGTTACATGTATCTACTAACATACATATATACTGTATATATACATGTATGTTACTAGACTTTTAACATTAAATAATGTATCTTAATTTTGGTGAATTGTTCAATTTATTTGACTCAACATTCAGAATTCAAAGTCAAAAATACTTATTGATTCCAACTTAAATGTTGTTGTAACTCATAACTACCTATAACTTTTATTTTTTATATAACTCATATTTGTATCTTCATGTTTTGGTTTGTTTTTCCTTTGACTGGCTGCTAATAACAGGACAAACAGGTTGGCTTAGACAAAATGGCCGCTCTGCTTCCTGCTCCATCTTAAATTTGTTCAGGTAAAACATCTCAGGTCTGAAAACACATATTGAACTTAGCATGAATAATACAAAATACAACAATGATTTAAAGGGTTTTTATTTACAAGAGTCAAAGCTTAACATCAGTTCACATTAAACAACAAAAACATTTATTGATACACTAAACAAAACAAAGAATTTAAAACACACAAAAAGAAAATATTTTTCTAATTTCTTTGGTTTAGAGGAGCATGATTACTAGTAATGTGACATTTCAGTCAGTTTGCTCAATCACCAACTCACAGTCTGTTTCTCACCTCTATACAAACTCATTAG
>NC_040241.1:25227966-25323688 GCF_001444195.1 Xiphophorus couchianus | reverse complement strand
CTGATCTCGATCATCGCTGAGTGTTTGTGCTGCCGAGCCTCTTGAGGGGTTTAAAGAAAGGCCAACAGGAAAACATCTAAACGCGAAAATGAATGTACAGAATCACAGGAGGACAAAAAAGTCCCAATACAAACAGATAGCCAGCAGCGACGCTACATATTAAAACAAAGATTTAAAGGAGAGTATCATCTTTCTTTGCAACTTTCAGGTTTGTAAAAGTGTGAGTGTGTGAAAACTTTTGAAAGGTTTTATGTTTCATTGGACACAATGAAACAAATCTGGAAATCTAAATTCACACATTTTATGTAAATATTGCCAAAAAAACGTCTCTCCATAAACTGCTTGTATAACAACATAGACAGTGTAACCAACGGTAACACATTCCAAAGATGAAGGAAAACTCTGTGATGTCACAACTAGAGTCATGCTTGTGATGTCATCAGCACTCTATCTATGTAACAAACTTCTACCTTCTTGTCATTGCTTGCTGCACAACTGAGGAGTTCAGACGCACGCAAAGCGCTTTTACAGTGAGATTGTTAGCCAACTGATTTGAACAAGTACTATTTTGTCAAAACATGGCACATCAAAGCCACAATTGTTCCATCAGTGATTTAGCCAAAGGACGTCAGTATGGGTGGGTAGGGAACAGACCTCCTCCCTTTGATTTCCATATAGAGATACAACGACTTGCCTCTCTTTTAAAAATGGAGAAAGCAAAATTATTGGACCAGAACCAAAAGCTGGACGACACCCAAACAAAACTGGAAGAAACAAAAGCTGAGGTAGAGACGCAGAGAGCTCTTAAGGAGATTTTCATCGGCAGAAGCATCGAGTTGAAGGAACAACTACAGGAAATTGAAATGCGCAACAATCCAGAGACTCTCAGCCCTGCAATTATCGATTCCGAGGTGGACAGCGACACAAAACAGCAGCTGCAAGAGGACCTAGACCTAGTGAAGGTAGATCCTATTGCCACAGAGCGAGCGTTCATGTCAAGGATTGAGGAATTAAAAGACAAAAACAGAGCACTCCAACAAGAGCTGGACGACATGAAGGCTAAATATGAGGAGCTTCAGTCCAAATCTGAAGCAGACATTAGTGAGAGGAAACGTCAGGCTGACCTGCAGATGGTCAATGAAGACAAGATCAGACAAGACCAAAATTTAATAGAGAAAATGTCAAAGGAGATCAGCAGCTTCAAGGAAACCGAGAAATACCTGTTGAGAGAACTGGAACAGATTAATGGTTCATACCAAGAACTAAACTCGAGGTATGAAGCAGATGTGACTCATATGACAGAAGCTAATTTGGAAAAAACAAAGCATGATCTTATTGAGCTCATCAAGGCACTCAGAGCAGAGAAGGACAACCTCAACCAGAAAAATGCAGAAGATATCTCTTTCCTGCAATGGCAATCAACTAAGGTAATAAAACATCTGCAATCTGTTCTGGAGTTCGCAACAGTTAATTACCAAGAACTAAAAGCCAGATATGATGGAAATGTTCTGACTCTAATGCAGCAGTTAGAAACATTTAAGCAGCATGTACATAAAGAGTTTAAAACTTATTCAGAGCAAATGATGAGTGGCATGAAGATTATCACCGAGCTTAAAGCTGAGAAAGACAGTCTCCTAAAACAACTGACTGCTCTTCAGCAACTTCCCTCCAGCTGTGAGCTTAACTCACAGCAGGAAAACATGAAAACTGATCATCAACACAAACACGAATTAGGACCTGAGAGACAAAAAGAACCAAACGAGAAAGACACTACCCCGGAAAACAAGGTTTCTGACACTGCGTCCATGGATCAGGACCGTCTGACAGAGGAAACCCTGTCAGAAAACATTGATGTTCCTGATGCCTCTCCCAACCAGGTAAACGACTTTATGGAAAACATGCAGAGAAACATAGAATCCATGGACGTGACGGACCGCTCTGTGGAAAATCTGTCACAGGAACCAGTGGGGGCAGTCGCCAAGGAAAAATCAGTGTGGAAGAAGATACGACACTGTTTGGGGCTCAGAAAACCACAAATGTTCAAGAAGAAAAGCAAGAAAGCCTCTGAGTCAAGCGATTAGGAAAAAATGTAATTTCTGAACCGTTTGAAACCCCAAAATATATTTCTTATTTTAGATCCCCCCCAAAAAAATGACCGTGGGTTTTTCTCCGGGTGCTCCGGTTTCCCACAGATTTCCAAAACCATATAAATTAGGGTTATTGACCAATGTAAATTGTCCACAAAAAAGGTAGTATTAATTTCTGGAAAATTTAATTTGCAAACGGTTCCGATTGGAGAAACATTTGTGGTGAGAAAAGCAAGAAAACCTCTAAAACAAGCAACTAGTTAAAGAGTCCAGGTCAGTCCTGAACCATTTTCAAAACCCCAAATTACATCTTACATTTTAGACTAAAAAACAAAAAAGGACAACACGGTGATGCAGTGGTTAGCGTTGCATCTTCACAGAAAAGCGTTCTTCATTCTCAACCAGGCGCCTCTTTCTGTGGGAGTTTGTCTGTTCTCCCCGTGTTAGTGTGGGGTTTTCTCCGGGTGCTCCGGTTCCCCCCAGGATTTCAAAAATGATGTAAATTCGGGTTATTGACTATAATGTACATTGTCCTCAAAAAGGTAGTATTAATTTCTAGAAAATTGAATTTGCAAGTAGTTCAGATTAGAGAAACATAGTGAGAGTTGCTCTCCACAGATTGCTCTCCACAGGTTGCCCTCCACAGATTGCCCTCCACAGGTTACCCTCCACAGGTTGCTCTCCACAGATTGCTCTCCATAGGTTGCTCTCCACAGGTTGCTCTCCACAGGTTGCTCTCCACAGGTTGCCCTCCACAGGTTACCCTCCACAAGTTGCTCTCCATAGGTTGCTCTCCACAGGTTGCTCTCCACAAGTTGCTCTCCACAGGTTGCCCTCCGCAGGTTACCCTCCACAGGTTGCTCTCCACAGGTTGCTCTCCACAGGTTGCTCTCCACAGGTTGATCTCCACAAGTTGCTCTCCGCAGGTTGCTCTCCACAGATTGCTCTCCGCAGGTTGCCCTCCACAGGTTGCCCTCCACAGGTTGCCCTCCGCAGGTTGCCCTCCACAGGTTGCCCTCCACAGGTTGCTCTCCACAAGTTGCTCTCCACAGATTGCTCTCCACAGGTTGCCCTCCACAGGTTGCCCTCCGCAGGTTGCCCTCCACAGGTTGCCCTTTGCCACCAGTTTCTAGATGCAGTCAAGGTTTTTTAATGGGATCCGTTTTAGTGGCCTTAGCATCTCGTCTCTGCTTTTTGCAGATGTGATGAGGTTCTATTGGCTTCATCAGCTGTGGGCAAATAAACTTTGTCGTAGGCCTAACAAGGCGAATGCCTGAACTGGAAAAGGAGGGGCCCTTGCTGTTGCTGTTGAGCCATGTTGCATTGCTTGATAGCTAGTTGTTGCCAGGAATAAACCCAGTCCTGTTTTTTTTCTTTGCAAAAGTTGTTCTCATTGTTGCTTTTGATATATTTTAAAGAAATGTTTATTGTCACAATAGAAGGAGCAAAGAGTCGGGGAGGAGACAACAGACCAGAGGCCAGCAGCAGGACCATGATGTAGGATCTTCTCTTACCTGAGAATAATTTGCTTAAGACGAGCAAATTATTACAGACACACAATTACTTATCTTAGAGATACGTAATAATTTGCTTATTATCTTAGAGATAATTTGATTATCTCTAAGATAATAAGCAAATTATTACTTATTACAGATAATAATAAGCAAATTATTACTTATCTTAGAGATACGTAATAATTTGCATATTAATAATAATTATCTTAATTAATAAGATAATTATTACTTATCTTACAGATATGTAATAATTTGCTTATTATCTTAGAGATAATTTGATTATCTCTAAGATAATAAGCAAATTATTACTTATTACAGATAATAATAAGCAAATTATTACTTATCTTAGAGATATGTAATAATTTGCATATTAATAATAATTATCTTAATTAATAAGATAATTATTACTTATCTTACAGATATGTAATAATTTGCTTATTATCTTAGAGATAATTCACTTATCTCTAAGATAAGCAAATTATAACTTATCTTAAATATCAGTGATAATTTGCTTATGCCCTAATTTCCACACGACTCACACAAACACAACCCTAATGCGCTTCATGTAAGTGGAGCACAAAATCAACACAATGCTTATGAGCCACACAAATGTGGACATGTTGTGTGTCTGACCCACACAAACACAAACACGCACAATGCGACACAGGCACACACATATATTCCTACATAGCTTATTTCTTACAAATGAAGTAAATCATAAAAATAGTAAAATAAACCCCAGCTAGTAGATATAAACGCTCCTCTTGCCGGTGCTCAGATTCTGTGTCTGTGACACCCAGAGGAGGTGAAATGATCCCATATGCCCCATTTATATTTTATTTGTAAATATTTCTGACAAAATGTAACTGTTGTTGCACCAATTATTACAGTAGTTTAATTTTTAGCTTCGCCGCACAGTCACATTTAGATATAGAAAAATCCATATTGGAATATTGGAATATTCCAATGTTAGCTATTGGAACAGTTAGCATGCCATGACGGCAACACTGTCTTTAGAAGACTGCTTGATACTGGATATTACGACATTTAATTTCTATTTACATTGAACTGAATTGTTGATTTGCTGATGCATATTGGAGCATTAAATATTTGACTAATTCTGACATGTAGCAAGTGGTTTGTGGTTAAAAAATTCAAGCTTATGATTTTTTTACTAAGTGTCCAGATGAAAAGCTAACTGGGACTTAATGGCCAACATGGGAACTGGTACTTTTCCCCACAATTTTAAGGAATTACTAGTGATGTTACGTGATGTGCCGAGGCTTCGAGGCGTGTGTCGAGTAATGGAGGGGGCGTATCGAGGCTTGCTTCATTTAGGGGAGGAGCCGAAAACGATGACGTCCGAAGCCTCGCTGCCCTGCTGTACCACGTGACTGCTTCGGGAAGTGGCTCAGATGTTGGCGCGGGGTTTGACAGCTTTAGAAACCCCACAGGCTGCATTCAAAATGTGGGTTGTTGTAGGCGAGTTGCGGTCAGTTGAGAGAGTGGAGAAAGAGGAGGATTTCCCCTATGTGGGAACATTTCGATTTGATAAGCCCTAACAAGGTAAGGTGAACTGAACATTTGCAGATGCATTAGGTTTGCTTATGAGGAACTGTATTTTTCACTGTTTCTTATTTTCTGTAAAGGTGAGGTGTTTATTGTGCTCCAAGGAGTTGGGGTACAATAATAACACCTCATCCATGCTAAGGCACTACTGTGCCTTGCATGAGAATAGGGAGGAAACTGGAGCTTCACCCAGCCAAGGTATTTCATTACTATATTACAAACACACTATCACAATCTTTGCATGCTGATGTTTGCTTGTTGTGCAAATAAAGACAGGTAACAGACACTGTATTTATTCCCTTTTAACCAGCCACCAGAAAACAAGAGCTGGATGAAGCTCTAGTCTCCATGATAGTGAAGGATACCCAGCCTTTCACTATTGTGGATGACGTTGGATTCAGGACATTTGTGTCTAAGCTGGATCCCAATTATGTTCTCCCTACAAGGCAGGTATGGTCCGTCCTGGTCCAGGTGAAAAATCTGGACTCAATGTAGCAGTGTGATGTTATTACACTAGATTGTAAAGTGAGGAGCTATTCCGTTAGGAAATTATATGAGCACCGACAGCTTTTATTTTGAAAAGACGACCAATCCATTTCAAAACAGTGGGTAACTTCCTGTCCCAAAATTATTATCTTTATTCAAATTTAATATGTTGTGAATAAAACTGTGAATTATTACCTTTAATGTTTAACATATTGAGTTCATAGATTGTTGTTTAAAGTATCAGTTCGAAATTTAAAAAGAAAAGTTATCGGGTCATACCATTATAATCTGTGAAAGGTTTTCCCACGCTCTCCGTCGCGCTCTTTCTGTTCGGATTCCGTGGGAGAAGGTATGAAGTTTTGCTTTCTGTGTTTAAGAAGTGTATTTTAAGTGTAATAAGTGTTAGTTTTATTACTGTTTTTGTAAAACAATGGGTGTTGAAGCATTTAACCTGCAGTTAGCAGTTATCTAGCTGCTCTTCTGATACATGAAACATTGCTTCATCCATGTGCTGAAAATAGTATTGTTCATGATTAAACAGGCGCTGTGGAACACTGTGAAAAGAAAAGCCTGTTCTTGATTACTATTTTCTGCCATTTGAATGCAGGTATGTGATGTTTCATTATTATTTTTGGTGGGATTATTTGGTTTAATTATTCTGTTTAATTATTTCTTTTCTTATCCATGTACTGTTTAAGATTATTATGCCCATAATAATTTCAAACAAATCTTTGGGCTTAGTTATTAATTAGTGTTGCAATTGTTTTTATTTTGCAAGGTAAATGTGTTACTTTACACAAGTCGCACGCTCTTTCTGTTCGGATTCCGTGGGAGAAGGCGCTGTGGAACACTGTGAAAAGAAAAGCCTGTTCTTGATTACTATTTTCTGCCATTTGAATGCAGGATCATTAAAAGTGCTTTCCAATCAGCTGTGGTCTGGCTGTGGTCACTCTTCTACAAGACACAACGCAGGATCAGCTACGCTACAAAACTGGTGCCGTGACCCGTCGTCTGGTCAGCTGAAGCCGACCGCTGGTGTTGTTGGACGACGCCTTCTGGTCCCATCTGCATCTTGGAGACGCTGTCAGTGCTGAGCTCTTTGGACACTGTTGGTTGGGTTCTTTTTCGTTTTTTTGTTTTTTTTACATCGGACTTGTTCATGTCTCATTCCCATAAAGGACAACAGTGAGGACTCCTCATGGAGTGTCAGAATGTGAATGAAATGTCAACTCCTAGTCATAGAGAATTTTCCATGGGTAGGGGGAGAGGGGTCTTGCAGCTAGCAGCTGCTATGCAGTCTACTCCAGAAAATCCAGGGGCTTTGGGCTCAAAATTTTCTGGGTCTAGGAGGCAAAAGAGGTTTGATGACCTGCCTAGTCAAACTTTAAGTTTCACTCCAGGTTTGAGCCCAGTGACTCCTTCGTCCTCTCAAGCGTTTTCTTCTGATGGAGAAGCGGCCTCTGCCCGACTAACTGATCTAATCAGCTCCATTAGGTCAGAAATAGGAGAGTCCATCAAAATGTCCTTAATGCGGAACGCTGCTTCGGAGCCTCCACCTGTCTCGATCCCGGATCACAACAAGAACACTTCACAATCATTTCAAGGTTGCACTACTGTTATTGATGCATCAAAACTTAATCTTGTACTACGCTCTGATGTTGATGTTCCACCCTATTTCAGGGGTGACAAGTCTGATAAATGTTCTGTTTTTGAGTGGGAAGACCTCATGCGAGTCTATCTTCGACAGAAAACTTCCACTGATGCTGAACAGGTTGAAGTGGTTATGAACAGATTGATGGGGAGGGCAAGAGATGTTATTAAAGTTTGGATGCGTAGTAATGCAAATGTTACTGATGTTTCTATTATCTTTAACAACCTCAGGCAACATTTTGGTGACACTGTTCATTCAGACCTGCCTCTAGCTGACTTTTATGCTAGCACGCCATACACAAACGAGGGACCCCTTGATTACTGGATAAGGCTTAACAAAGCTGCAGAGGTGGCTGAACGGTGGTTGACTAGTAAGGGGGAATTAATGACTGACCTGAGTTCACACCTGGTTCTCATGTTTATTCGCCATTGTCCTGACAGAGAGCTGGCGCTGGTTTTTAAAACCAAGCCTTCTCGCGACTGGACAGCTAGTGAAATACAAGACCATTTGGATGAGTATTTAAGAGACCATATGGTTGTTCAGAGCCATGGGAAACAGAAAGTGGCAGTTACCACCCTTTCACATGAGGGGGCGGCTGTCAATGAACAAACTGTGTTGCCCACTGCTAGACATGTTCCGGAACCAGAGTGTTCCAAAACAGACATTGAAAACACCACAATGGACAGGGTCTTGAGTCTGTTGGAGACTGCTCTTATCAGTAACACACAGGCTATAAGCAACAGGCCCAATAAGCAGATCTCTAGACGCTCACAGAAATGCCAGGTTTGTGGCAACCTGCAACATGATACTAGGTCACATTGTAGGATGCACAGATTATGCTTTCGATGTTTCTCTCCAGAGCACATCAGTGTTCACTGTACTCAAACTCAGAAACCGCAAACACGCCCAATTGGTCAGAGACAAACTGATTCGCCTCAGGAAAACTAGATGGCCCTCATTTTACGGGGGATGGTGTGGGCCTCTGTAGTGTTTCCCCCAATTTCGACGATGACATTCAGACTGTGTACATGATGGCTTGTGATACAGTATCTAATGATAAAACTGTCATTTTCCAAAATGTGGCAAAACTGCCTATCAGTGACAGCCTATTTTGCACTACAGTGTTAGTTGGCAACAAGATTGAGCTGCGGGGGATGTTAGATAGCGGGTCTATGGCTACATCTGTAGGTGGAGACATGATCCCTCAGCTACGTGAGGCAGGAGTAGTGATGGGAGAGGTAATCCCTCCCACTAACATTGTTTTGGTTGGGTGTGGTGGCAAACAGACTATTCCAGTGGGCATCTGTGAACTGAAACTTAAGCTGTTTGGGTTTGACTATGTTGTTCCAGTTTTGGTGGTTGATGGTCAGGCTGATGAGCTCATTGTTGGCACGAATGTGATGAAACCGCTCATGAACCAGTTTAAGTCTGACGGGGCCTATTGGCGGATACTGAGTAGACCTGACTCCACCTGTTTGGATGAAAATAGCAAGTTTGTCAGATTTTTGGCCAATCTTGAACGGTGGAGGGGGGAGGAAATCCCGGAAAAAGTTGGGACTGTCAAACTTAAGAGGGCTGTGACTCTTGAACCGATGAGTGAGCATGTGGTGTGGGGCCGCCTTCCACCTAAGACTGAACTCTCTGTGGGGAGTACTGTTGTTGTTGAACCGAGCACTTCACGCTGCGTGCACCGTAGTGTGATGGTCGGCAGAGTAGTTACTCCACTTTGGGGAGGAGGGTGGCTTCCTGTGAAGGTCATCAATCCTACTATGTCTCCAATCGTGTTGAGAAGGAACGCTAAGGTGGCTGACGTGTATCCATGCATTGCCTTGGAGGATTTTGATGGTGGCTTGGAGGTGAGAGTACATCAGAATGTGGGTAGGGCAGGAAGCTCTCATGGCAGCCTTACAGCCGAGTCAAGTTGCAGTGTTAGTACAATAGGTGGACCTGACAAATTGGCTGATTTGGGGTTGCAGAATCTGTCTGTTGGTGACTGTGAAGTTTCTGAACATTGGAGAGAAAAACTGACTGACTTGGTTGTACAGTATGAAGACGTGTTTTCGAGACATCACTTGGACTGCGGTAAGGCTGCTGAGTTTTGCCATCGCATCAGACTTACCGATGAACGCCCTTTTCGTCTGCCTTATCGTAGGCTTTCTCCGGTTCACTATCAAAAGTTGAGAGAGACTTTAGATGATATGGAAGAGCGTGAGATCATCAGGAAGTCGAGCAGTGAGTATGCTTCTCCACTCGTTCTTTGCTGGAAGAAAAATGGTGACTTGAGGTTGTGTACAGATTTCAGATGGTTGAACGCCCGTACAGTCAAAGATGCGCACCCTTTACCGCATCAAGCTGACATCCTTGCAGCGTTGGGAGGTAATGCATTCTTTAGCTCAATGGACTTGACTTCGGGATATTACAATGTCCCCCTTCATGAGGATGATAAGAAATACACTGCTTTCTCCTCTCCTCTCGGACTGCATGAGTATAACCGCATGCCACAGGGTCTGTGTAACAGCCCGGCTACTTTTATGTGAATGATGCTCACGATTTTTGGTGACCAGAACTTTTTAAGCCTTCTTTGTTACTTGGATGATCTGCTGGTTTTTGGCAAGTCTGAGGGGGAAAGCCTGCAGAGACTTGAGATGGTGTTCCAGCAGCTAAGGGAACATAACCTGAAGCTGTCTCCATCCAAGTGTCAGTTTTTGAGAAAGTCAGTCAAGTTCTTGGGTCACATTGTTACAAGAGAAGGAATTGCAACAAACCCTGATAAAGTGCAGGCAATCGTAGGCGTGTCAGAAGCAGATCTTATGGAACCTGATGGCACCACGCCATCTCCTAAGAAGATTCGTTCTTTTCTTGGAATGGTGGTGTATTATCAACATTACATTGAGAACTGTTCTGTGATTGCCAAGCCATTATTTCAACTGACTACAGGGACTGCCAAGCCACGGAGGGGAAAGGGCAGAAAGAAACAAGCTTTGTCGCGTAAGCTTGTCGCGGCTGATTGGACCCCGGAATGTAGTGAGGCAATTAGGACTTTGAAAGCTGCATTGACGGAGCAGGTTCTCCTTGCCCACCCCGACTTTACAAAGCCCTTTCTGCTCTCTGTTGTTGCGTCATCTTCCGGATTAGGAGCTGTGCTGTCACAGGTACAAGATGGCCACAACATTGCCAGGCCTATTGCCTTTGCTAGTAAGTCGTTGAATCATGCTCAGTCCAAATACCCGACTCATAGGCTTGAGTTTCTCGCCATGAAATGGGCGATTCATGATAAGTTTAGTCATTGCTTTTTTCCTTGCCTCGCAACCTCCATACGCTACATTATGCTGACCACCACAGTTACAGCATTTCACTTGTACATCCACTCCACATTCATCATATCGATGATCTCCTCCACATTTGGCACATCTTTGTTTCCCTTTACACACTGCTGCAATATGTCCATACCTTTGGCATTTAAAACAGCGCAAAGGGGGAGGGACATATGGTCTCACATAAAAACTCATGAATCCAATTTTAACCTTATCAGGAAGGACTTCTCCTTGAAACTCCAAAAGAATCGATAGACTCTCCATTTTCTCTCCATTCACATGCTTCAACAATCTTTTCAATCTCCGAACTTCTCCCCCTTGTATGTTCTTTTTGAGTCTTTCTAAATCCTCCTCCAGCGGAATACCAGTGATAACACCACGTGATACTCTATTTTCTCCAACAATTACTTTCTCACCAACTACTTTTTTGCAAATGTTGTCAATCATTTATTCTTTTGGTCTTCAGATTTGCATTTTATCAACATGTTTCCATCTCGTAATGTTTTAACAAACTCTACCTCTCCTATTTTCTTTTTTATTTCTCTTGAAACTTGTATCAGACTTAAGTTAATATTCATATCTTCCTTCCTAAATTTAAGAATTACCTTAAATTCTTCGTTTGTTACTTTCTTCCTAACCGCTCTATTTTCCTCATCTGAGCTACACTCTTCCAAAGTTCGCTTACTATTCTGGCTACCAATTACTCTATCCTCTTTCAAAACTTTCTCTTTACCTCTACCTCTACCTCTTCCTCTTCCTACCGGAGTCCAATCGTCAAAATCCATATCATCATCCTCACCACCTCCATCTGCCTTAGTTGTCATCCTAATCCAGTCACAAACCAGTTTATGCCTTCTCCGAATCCGCCTTCTCCGACGCTGCACCCCGTTCAACGTCAACCGAAGAATGCGACCTCCAGCTGCTTTCTGAGAACATATCAGTTCATCACATCACATGACTGATCATCAGAGTCCAGGTGTGTCTGATCAGCTGCCATTGGTCTGGTTTCCTCAGCTGGTCCAATCAGCTTTCACAGGAGGAGGAACCAAGAGCCCAGCTGCCAGTGTTCAGTACGAGGAGAGGCTGACCTGGGATCAGAACAATCTATGACGTATTAACAGGATGTTGTTCTCTGTGTTACAATAAAACTGTAATCACTATTAAAATACAGAATGTTATTGCATTAACATTCCAGTTGAATAGATTCAATGTGGCAAGGGAAATGTTTGAGGGGGTTTGAAACAGATTAAAATGAAAAGTAAACTGTTTTTAAAAGAACAAAAGTCACAACCACACCTATAATTTACAATTTACAGCACCTTTTTCTGACACTTTGAGCCTCAGAGTTGAGGAAGAAGAAAGGAGCCACTACAAGGTAGTTCTGTTTTCTCTCATGTCATTTCTTTACTATTTGATTTAAGACTTGGTTTATTTTTGAATTCATATAAAATGCATTAACGGTGAAATTTGCAGCACATGGAAAATTAAATAAACTTATCTTTTTGTGGACTTAGTGATCAACAGACAGACAATAACTCAGTCTGTCTGTCTGTTATATACTCATATTGCCTAGTACCTGATACTCAGATAATAGAGCATGTGAAAAAAATGGGAAACATTTTTACTCTACATAACGTCTAAATGGGTTCAACTGTTTTATCTTCATAATGATTAAACTTTTCCGTCTCTTTCCTCTTTATCGTCACCTTTTTGTTTTCAGGATGGTTCACGAACCACAGAGGTTATCTTTAAAGCCTTTCTTCCAAAAGGTTGTGATTGCTGAATTCATTGTTGGCTTCCTTCTCCTGGTTGACAGCTGCAAAGGTAAACAGAGATACTGGTGACAGCTCTGGCTGAGAGAGAAAAGTCATCCAGCTACTGTTAACTGTTAATGAAGAAATGGAATAAATATATATGCCATCAACAAGTAATTAAGACCCTTGATAATTAAAATCTCTGATGGAGAAAAGTTACAAGGTGTTGAATTGATTTCCAGGTGAGTCTCTGGAGACGAAGCGTCCTCGGCTCGTTGCAGCGATGGCCGGTGATGACGTGGTTTTACCGTGTCACCTGGGAGTTACTGTGAACCCCGACGAGTTGGTGGTGGAATGGGGGAGACTGGACCTCAATCCCAGATTTGTGTTTATGTGGTTTGAAGGGAGTGAAAATGTAAATGAGAAAAACATCGCATACAAGGGAAGAACGTCTGTGTTCACAGACAGACTGAGAGACGGAGACGTTTCATTGAGGCTGACGGCTGTAAAACACTCTGACAACGGCAGATTCAGATGCTACAATCCTAGAGATTCAAGAATATTCTGTTGATCTGCTTGTTGGTAAGAAAACACAACATAACTCTCTTTCTCAGCTATTCTCTGCATACAGACCACTGCAAATGATCAGTGTCTCTGATTTTACTCTGTATACACAGTAAAATTTCCAGATTAAAATGTACTCAATTTGAAAAAAATTTTACTCTAAAAAAGACAACATTTGGTCCCAGTCTAAATAGAGTAAAATTTACTCTCATGGAAGAGTTGAAATTACAGATTAACATCAACACCATTTAGTGCAAAATTTTAATCAATACCAAGAGAATTTACTCCAAGTTGTTTAAAAGAAAAAGTACTCTACCGTATTTTAACTCCAAGTGGAATATAATTTACTCTAAAGAGAATTGCATTCTATTCTAAGTAGAGAAAAATTTTAGTCTAACTAAAAATAAATTTTACACAAAATAGAATAACATTTTATTCCATATAGTGTAAAATTGTGCTCTTAATAGTATAAAATTTTACTCCTAATTTAATTTAATTCCATATTGTGCAGTTAAACATTTAATTAAATTCTAAAACAGTGCCAAATTTAACTTTATTTCACTCACTAAGCAATTGTTTTATAGCTATAATACACAGCTGAGTTTGTAAGAGTACAATGCAAAGACCAGAAATCAGTATTTGAACAGCCATTTTTATTGTTCACAGGAAACAGTATGGAACAATATAAACATTTGCATCTTCATGACTGTATGACACCTGTAAATCAAAAGCTCTGTAACAGTAAAGCTCTTCTACATAAATAACATGAGGTCCATCTCTTGTACACAAAACTTGAAAAGCACTGAAATGCTCATTCAGACACACTGTTTGCAGAGCAAATGTAACAAACAGTAACCTCTCATCTTTCACAACAACATTGTAGATCTTATGGAAAACTGGCATTTCACAAAAAACTTCCTTACAAACAACTAAATCTGCACGATACATATTTCCATGATGTTTGGCCCATTTTACATTTAATACCTTGGTGTTGATTGGTAACTGAATCATAGCAAAACAACTATTTAACGCAGCATCCGAGCCCTCAACTCTGCAACCCTAGGATTCACTTTGGTTGTCTCAACATCTATCTCATAAATGGCGGTCTGCAGAAAGTTGTACACATTGACCAGATTACGATCATATGAAGTGCGGAACACAAAGTGAGCTTTAAAAAGCTCATCAAAACAGGCAAGAGAACCTTGTGATTTACAAGGTATGGCATGTTTGTCAATCACAATGAAGTACTTGTGAATCACGCTCCTCTGAGTCCCTACTGCAAGCAGGTATGGTTGACGGCTTTCTGCGATGCCATCAAGGTGCTCCTGGATGCTGGTTCCTGTCTGTGGCAAAAACAGTATAAAACATGATTAGTCTTGGGTTTCAAAGAAGAGAGGGTTCTAATAGATAAGGCAAATTACTTTTCAGCATCTTTTAAATGTCACTTGAAATTAAATTTGAGACCAACTTCACAAGAAATACAAATAAATAAATATATATATATAAAAAGGGAAAAATAGAGAATTTTGATCAACATAAATGTTCCCTTTACTGTAACCTTACCTTGACAAACTTCACAAGATGTTCACTGGCTTGTCTGGCTGAGAGTTTTCCTGGTCTCTTGCGCCCATGAGGTGACGGTGGCAGGAGGTGCACTAGGATCACACAACTAAAACGGGAAAAAAAAACATATCAGCTCCATACAACTCGATATAAACGGGGTTTATGGACAAAATAGTAAATCAAAAATGTTTTACTGACAACTTACACAGTTTGCATACAAAGCACAACTTTAATTCTTTTTTTTTTTTTTAATCGTTGCTCTACGTTCAAGAAAAGTTACTAGCATAGTCCTCCCGCGCCATTTTGTGGGCGGAATACTGACTCCACATGCTAGCAGAGCTAGCTCCTCTTTTAAACTCCGTTTCTCAGCTTAAAAATAGCGGCAGCCTTGACTTGTGAAAATAAAATAATGGACGTAGAATTGTACAACACTGATGGGTTTTTTCCTGCTTACATTGTTGTAAACGGCTAAATTAAGTTAGCTAACATGCTAACTAGTTAGCCAACCATGTTAATTCCTCGCTGCACCCCTCCTTCCCCCACTACCATACAGCAGCACGTCATCATAATTAGTCTTAATAATTAAAAAAATCATAAAACCCCACGTAAAATATATCTACAACCCATTTGGGGACTTACCTGGCACACAGCTAATCGTTGCCTCCGTTTCCACTGCAGGATAACAAGATGGTGGAAGAAACGAAACTTAAGGAACTTCAGTGGCGTGTTCTTGTTTTACTCCGATATAATTTCCTCTATTTTTTTACTCCGATTCTATTGACCAATGGAAATGATTTCACTCTTTAATGTATAAACAGGACTCTTTTAGATGAAAATGATGTTAACTCCGAAAAAATTACTCTCCTATTTTTCCTGTGTAGGTTTATGTTTGACTAAAATGAACATTGTTCTTTTATTCTATGAACTACTGACAACTTGTCTTCAAAATTCAAAGCAAAAATTTTGTGTTTATTTGCAGAAAATGAAACATGGTCAAACATCACCCCATCATTCCTTTATCTGATCATCAGGTTCTGCTTCCTCACCTGGTGTCAGTTTATCTGGACTGGATGTCAGCAGCAGTGGAGTGAAGCTGGACTGCAGGGCTGCAGGCTGGTATCCAGAACCTGAGCTGTTCTGGCTGGACGGAGACGGAAACATCATGTCTGCTGGACCTGCAGAGAAAAGCCCAGATCCTGATGGTGTTTACACTGTTAGCAGCAGAGTGACTGTAGAGAAGAGAAACTACAACAACTTTACCTGCAGAGTCCAACAGAGAGACATCAACCAGAGCAGAGAGACACACATTCATGTTCCAGGTAGGAAACCAAAACATTTTGATCAGTAAACACTTTAGTTATTTCAGTAACGGTTCTGTTTGGTCGTGTTTCAGACGATTTCTTCATGAATGAGTCCAGCTGCTCCGTTTCTATCAGCTTCAATGTGATTTTAGTCATCATGTTTGTTCTTGGAGTCGCTTTTCTTATTTGGATGAAGCAACAAAACAAAAAGAGTGAGTGTGTTTTATCAGGAAGCCTTTAAAATCTTGAAGAAAATTTCATTCATCATAAGCTTCTTCTTGTTTCTACAGAAAAGAAAAAGTTAACAAAGAAAATCAGTGAAGAGCAAAAGAATCTCATTGCAGCAGCAAAACTAGAGGAGGAGCAAGAAAAGAGCAAGAAGGAACAGAAAATGATTGATCAGCAGATTAATGCATTAATGGAGATGTCAGAGGAACTAAAGGAGCAGAAAAAAAAACTTAATGATCAAACGGAGGAGACAGCAACAATGATTGATGAAGATGAGAAGAAGTTTAAGGCTGTTGATGAGGAAGTAACAAACCAGACGGGGAGCATGACAGAAAAAAAAGCACAAGGATACTTAAAACTGAAGGAAATTATAACAGAGAGCAAAGAGAAACTGACTAAGAGAAAGCAAGGTCATCAAGAGGTCGGATTTATGACAGATAAACTAATAAAGAGAACAAACGATGAAATTAACAAACTGGAGGAAAGAAAACAGGAGATAGAAAACAATCTAAAGGAAATAAACAAACAACTTGATCAAAAAGAGACACAGGAGTAAATCTGATGTCACTCATGAGACAGAAATAAATGAAGTTTTCATTTATTCTGCAACATCTTGATAAAAGAAAAGTTTCAACAGGTTCAAACTCAGCAGATTTACTGAAAACACTAAAACTTTTCTATCACTGAAACACTAAAGAAAGTTTAGATGTGGATTTAATCTGACAGGTGAAAAAACTGCTGGAAACTCAGAAAACAAACCAACTGAAAACATACCTAGAATATTTTACATATGTGTAAAATCTATTTTTCTTTCAGCTTTATAAACTTTTTATTTACTAAAATAAATGAAAAAACTCAATGAAAATAAATCAATGACATTTTTGTGTAATCTGATTTATACTGAATAAACACACAGGTGGTTTAAATGTTTAAATAATGTTTATATTTTCTTTGTAATAACAAATAAATCAGATTTTGTATTCCACTGAGTGTTTGTCCTATCATTGATGAGATACTCAGAAATGAAACATGTAAAATGTTGCTCTCATTAGAAATTAAACAGTTCATTCTAAAATAATGTTTATTTTACTTATAGAGCTTTAATCATTTTTTTAGTAAACATAACATCCTGTTGTTTTTTTATCTCAATATTTAATTCTTAATGTTTTTTCACCATCATAAAGCCTCATCTGTCATTCTTATAATCTTTGATAAAATTACAGGGAAGAGAAAATTCTGAACTTTATTGTTTTACTTCATCTTTACTTTTTCACATCAGTGTAGAATAATTTTAGATTTTCTTTTAGTTCAGTAAAAATTAAAAGCTGTTAATTGGAGGTTTATATTGAATGTTGTCTTCTAACAACATGCAGAAAGTGGAAAACAGTTGGACATTCACAGAGTTATGGGGATTGAACCTGTTTTTTAATGATGATATGAATATTTCTAATCAGTGTTCAGAGAATTATCCGTTCTCCATCAGGTTCTTTATGTATGAGGTTGAAGAAGAGTCAGTGAGTTGAATTCATGAATTAATTTATTAATACCAAATAATTTTCCATAGTTCATGCTATCCTTATGAGCAAGCAGAGTAAAATGGCATGAAGCAAGTTTTTTATTCCCTTTGTTAGCTTCTGTCTACGGACTAAAGAGGGTTTTTCCCTAAACATACATGTTATTTATTTTATCCTGAGCTTTGTGTGCATGCAATAGCTAAAAAGATTTTTCGTAGCTAAAAAAGGTAGAGGAAAACATTATTTATTATTCCCAAATCATATGCAAATCAGTTTTTGAAACTCTGGAGTAAACAGCTGTAATAAATCAACAGCTGTAATAAATCAACAGCTGCTTCTTCAGATTTACTCTGTTCAGCTTCAGATAAAATCTAATTTAATTTAACTAAAATCATGTTATTTGGTTTTAAATGACCAGTAATTTAAAAGAAATTAAAAAGCATATTTATTTATAAATATTTTAATAAATAAATATTTATGTATTTATTAAAAAAATAATAAATATTCTCGTCTCTATCTAGTTTATAAGCCGTTTTGATTTTTTCTGATAAACTGACGGTATTTACTGACTTTTTGTAATTTTATAATTACTGCTCCTGCTGTATTTCAAGCTGGTCTCACTGCAGGTTCTCAGAACTTTGGTTGTTCATAAATCATCTTGCTGTCATAACCATCATGAGAGGAGTTCAGATTCTCCACCTGTTCATGTTTTCCAGGTTCAGCTTCCTTCCACAGTCCAAAAGTACATCAGGAAACTTATTCTTTCTAAACTGCTCTAAGGTGTGGAGATGGCCTTGTGATAGACTGGTGATGTTTCCATGGTAACAGCAGTGTTGTGAAACAATGCAGGCCTTATCTTGCCTGCAGCAGTTAAATGCTGCCCTGTTTTATTTTGATATGCAAGTAGATTCAGAAACCAATTAAATCTCATTTGAATTACTGCCATCGTGTTTTTCTCTGGCAGGTTCATAGGGCATCAACCCTGAAAACATTTGATCCTTCAGCTTTAATGACAGTAGATAAAGCAACACTGCAGACTAAAGGGTGTTGTGTCAACCTTTGTAAAGCAGGACAATTCAACCATTTTCTATGTAACAGGATCTTGACTCTGTTGCTCTTGGACCTCAGATGTGAACTAAGTGGATTTGGTTTGAAGCTGAACAAAACCGGTAAGATTTATTAATGTTTGATTTCTTAATTTGATTCAAAAGTTTATCTCTTTAACTACTAAAGTTAGGAATCCACTTTGTCTACTTTACTTTTTTATGGAAACCATTACATTTGTACGTAATCAAGATAGGTCATATTTTACATTTAAATGAAATCAGAATCATTTCTGCTTCACATAGAATAGTTTGTTTCTTTTTATTAGAAAATTAACTAAACAACCTAGTTTAGTTTCACAAAGGTAATATGTTAAGGATTAGTTGTTTTTACTTTTCTGTTGAACAAAATAGCTGGAGATTAACACAGAAAATTATGTATTAATTTTTGCTCCTGTTTTTGATCCAATCTTCCTTGGACACATATTTCCTAAGATGTGTGTCTGGAATTGTTCTTTTTTAAAAATTGGAGATTTTTAAGTAGATTAATAAAAGAAATGTATGAAGCTTGATATCTCTTATTCATCTGCTTTGTTGTTCAGACACTAAATGTTTGCAAACACCATGTCCAGGAGAGTTAACCTGACATTCTTAAAAAGAAAGTAAAGTTTCTTTTTTCCATATCTGAGTGCCAAACTAAAGCCCAACAGATTTACTTTCACAAGCCGAGCACTAACGCTTTGGCCAAGATGCTCCACTTGATATACATATTAAATTTTATTAGAATTTGCTTTGGGTTTGTTTCAAATGTAATGAACCCAGAGATGAAAAGAAAAGAAAAAAGAAAGACAAAAAGGTGGAGAAAATGTTTAAATGGAAATGAAATAGAAGTAGAGGAGAGAGAACAAGTCAAGTTGATAGAAATCTGCCTCTAGATCTGCAGAAAGAGAAATGACAGAACCAAGAAACTGCAGCAACAAACAACACATGTATATATAATTATAACAGTTATGACATCATTGGAAATACAAAATGTATTCAGTGGCAACCGCAGCCCAACAGAGTGTATCTGACAAACACCTGAATCTAAACACCTGTGTGTGTTCTTGTGCCTAGAAGGTTTCTCCATAAGAATGTCCAATAATCAGTTTAGCGACTCACAGTCCAACTAATCAGGACAGGAGGACAGAAGGAGGACTGGAGCCACAAACACTGAGTTGGACACCTGGGAAGGTATTTGTTGTTGGACTAATTAGCTTCCAGAGTGAAGCTTTATTACATCTGTTATGGAAATGTTGTGCATGAACATAAAAAAAAAACAATTAGCCATTAAACATGTCAGGGAATACAAAGAGGATCATGGAACTGAATTAAAGAACAAAAATGAAAAGAAAAAGTACTTCAAGAAATGTAAGTCACTGATGATTGTGATACATAAAGCAAAAATATTTAATGTTAAAGATTAATCAGTTACAAAAAAAAAGAATATAGAACTGTAAACGTTTATTGATAATTTAACATCAGAGTGAAGATGAATACAGATTATTTGAACAGTGAATTTTGTTTTTATTTTGTTGGTAACAATAAAAACAGAAGATTTTATTTAAGATGTTTTAATGAAAGTGATGTTAATAATCCAGAAATGAAATATTTCTAGACACCAAACTGGTATTTAGATGACTTTTAATGCTCCATGAAATCACAATATTTTATGTTGAAGAATAGTGAAAATCTTTGTATTGATATAGAGGATATTTAATGCTCAATGAAACAGAAAATGAAGAATTTGAGTGAAAAAGAAAATCATTGTAAAACAGCAACTGAACATTAACAAATGACCTGAGTTTGTAGATATTCTGATTATAAGAGTAATGAACAGAAGAGACAATTTAATTTGAAGTTACTCAGTACAAGTGTATTAAATTCAGAAGAAAGAAAAATCAGTTATGAAAGTGATAACAGTCATAACATTTGATAGAGTCTAAATATAGATTTTATTTGACTATTTCATTCTCCTCCACAGTAACATGTCTTCATTTACACTCAGTTTTAATCATATCACAACATTTAAACTTTTTCTCTGAAGTTACCTTTTTCCTTTGCCAGATCTTCTTTAAATTTTTTCAGTTCTTCTTCCAATCCACCAAGTCTGGACTTTAACTGATTCTCTTTCTCTTCTTGTTCTTCCATTTTCTTGGTCAGTTCATCGTTCTTCTCTGTGTGGGAAACAAAACAAACAAACTTCAGATTAGCAGAAACAATATCTTATAATAATTATATGTAAAAGCTTTGTAAAATATTATTATTCAGCGGTGAAACTTAGAACTCAGTGTATGGTTCACACAAAAATGTGTTCCTGACAATCACAGTTGGTAAGAAACAAAGATTCCCATTAAATTCCATAGGAAATGAATGCGAATCATTTTGGACCCACTCACCGAAGAATTGGGTAGTGCTGTAAATAATAGGAATAAGGAAATAATCAAAACAAAAGTCCAAAACAACAAGGGATCTTAATCAAGATGAAATGTTCAAGCTCCCAAAACACATCAGGAAAATGGTCCTGATGGCCGTGAGAGATGAAGCACTCAGCCAATGTGTCAGACCATTGTCACTGGAAAATATGAAGTTGAAGGAACAATAATGGGAGAAAAAATATTTATGAAAACTCTTGGAAATCTGAAGTAACATATGAATATAATCTTTCTCAGAAGATAACAAGACATTATCAGATTACTGATTAAGTCCAGCAATAAAGTAGTTTATTGCTGGACTTTGACCCAGTTGCTTATGAGACTCTGAAGTTTGCTGAGCCAAACTGAGTTGAGCTGCTTTCACTGCAAACACAAAAGGTATGCTTTTAGAATATCACATTTGAAACAACTGGTAAAGCCTGATTTTCTTTTGTTTTATTTACTTTATTTATGTCTATCACAAAAAAAAATCAAAGTTTTCACTTGCTTTATCTTGATACCTTTGAATTTTTTGTCTTTTAAAGATTTGGTTATTTTTGGAAATTAATGTTACCTGCTTTCTATTTTTAAACTTCAAGTATTTCGTTCTCATGTAGCATTTTGAAAAGTTTATTTAAGTTGTTATATTATGGCAGGTAACAAGTCAGAGCAGCCCAGGATCCAAGACGCCGAGGCAAGAAGTAATAACCATGAGCCACTTCTTACCCCCACAAGTCCTGAAACAAGTGGAAGTAAGCAACTCATTGGACATTTTACTGAAACTGAGACTGAAATTGTGACAACCAGTAAATCAGTGGAGATGATAAGTGAAAGAAAAATGTTTGATGTAAAAGACTATGCTAAAAACATAAAGATTGTTACATTTACAGTTGGATGAGAAAAGAAGTCCATCACATGTCTATGTGAAGCCAAATTACGTCAGAACTGGACGTTATGATCTGGATGGCTGAATTATGCTTCAGTTATTTTGGAATAGAGTAGATTTTAAACAACTTTTGCAAAGAATTACAAATAACCTAGTTGGATTGTTGGACATTTTGCATTTATTATTACAAAATAATACATTTTGGTGCCTAGTGTCTTTGTGATGATATAATCTGTATATTGTTTCCAACAACAGGTGAGAATTTAAATCCACAGAGGGAAACAAAACCACAAAATAAAGACAAGATGTTACCTAGTGTCGCAGAAGTGAAGCAGGAACTAGAACACCAAAATGGTAAACAAAGAAAATATATCAAAGCCAATCATTTGATATAAAATATTAAATAGATATATAAAAAAAAATAATAACTGATACATTTCTAGTGAAATTTGGAAAAAAAGTATCACTGGTCTATATATGACCCAAAATACTCAGGTTTTTGTTTATTTAGTTTTGTTTTTTGATATTTTGGATCTGATTGTTCAGTATTTTGCAATGTTAGTCTTTTTTCCATTAGTAGACAAGGATGATACGCTTCAGAAGGACCTAGAACAACTCCAACACACCAACAAGCGGTTACTCGAATCCCAGAAGGCATCAAAACGTGAACTGGAGACCCTGAAGGATCAGCTGACCCAAAAACTCCAAGACGTTGAGAATAAGAGGAAGGAAAATAAAGAAGAACTTCAGTTGGTGGAGGAAACCTCTGACGGGGAGCAGATGTTAGAGGAAAAAGATAGGCTGTTAAAGTCCCAGTGGAAACTGGATGAGGAAAAGAATATTTATGAAAGATACATACTCAGCACAGAGAAGGCGCTGGAACCTCTGGAGATGCAGATGACAAGAACTGAGAATTAAACAGAAGAAAAGGTGTCTAAGGCAGAAAAAAGTGATAAATAAAAACAAATGTGGAGTCACTAATCAGCAAGCTTCACTTGAACTAAAATATGCTTATTTTTCTTACGTTACTGTTTCACCAACATTTTTGAACATTTTTAATATGTTTGGTTTTGCTAAATACATGTCATGGTTAAATGTAAAAGAATGAAAACCATACACACATTTTTTTTAAACCCCTGTGATTGTCTCAGTCACAGGGATATGTACATAGTTTTAGTTTAATTACTTTTCAGTAATTTATTGCAATGATATTTTTGAATTAGGCTCAAAGGTTCTTTTTGTCAGTTGCATATTAATATTTGTTTGACTGTAATTTCCAAAGTGTTCAAATTAAACAATTACTATAAACACTGCAAACCATTTAGCCTGATGTTTTCTCCTGCTCTTTTTATATTTGTAGGATTTATTTGGATTTTCTACAAAAACTTTGTGCTTATATTTGTTTCAGACAAAACATAACTTTTCATAATGATTGATAGAATCAATCACTCAATCAATCAATCAAATTTTATTTGTATAGCACATTTCAGCAGTAAGGCATTTCAAAGTGCTTTGATCCATGTCTAAAAAATGTTGAATTCAGGAAAAAATGTGCCCATTATGAAATGGATTATAGAGAGCAAGAAGTTGTGACAAGGAACTATGTCATAATAAATTTTGAAACTCAGTTTATTTTTCTAGAAAATTTCTGACATAAATATCAAAATTTCTGAATTTACCGGCTAAAATTTATTGCCTTTTTATTCTGCTATGGCCGTAATACATCTTTGTATTTATATGACACAAATTTAAGTGATGATTTATTTTTAATATGTGAAAACCTTTTTATTAAGAGAAATCAAAATGTTGCCTGGCATAGGAAAAATTAAGCCTAGGCATAAATTCAAACTGGAAGACTCATTCATCTGACCTGCTCAGCCAAACATGTCGTCATGTGCCTCAATTCCAACCTATCGGTGATGATCTCCTCCAATCATCAAGAGTCGCTCCCTTGATAAGGACCAGCTGTTCATCTGCTCACGCTCCATGACCGAACTTCACCCGTCCTCCACCCATCCTCCTCCTTCAGCTTGTCACTTCTTCAATATTCACTCAGTCTTCGGCATCCTCTCCACCACCAGTGTCCGGGGCCGAAATGGGTTAGACGTCTCTAATCTTCATACACAGCGGCTCATTCTCTGACATTTGTCAATTAAACTTTCTAATACCATTCTCTCTCTCTGTGTGTGAGTCCTTCCATTTTGAAATAAGGATGTCGAGAAAACAGCAGAAGATGATGAGGATGTTTAAAAAATGAAGTGTTTGAAATAAAATGGAATTAATTTTAAAAATTCTGTTATTTTTTGGTTATTATTCTCATTCTGCTGCATTTGTTTTGAATTGCTTGGTTCCTTGTCTCAGTTATTATTAAATCCATGATACAACCCCATTTTCCTGTTGTTATTTGGGTCCTGAAAATAGTCATGCACGATAAATGATGCATCAGTTTTTTGTCCTTTAAAGAAACTAAAATCAAAACCATTAAAAAAAAAATCTGACCAGCTTTCTGCATGTTTGCACAGGTATTATCCTGATATATCTTAGGTGATGAGCTCCGAAGTCTATGGGGTTTGAATGCCTGTTTGCCATCACCTTAATCTTTCTCTCCCTCACAGATTTTCTGTCAGAATCAAGTTAGGATTGAGTAACTAAATTTATAGACCACTTTCCATAGAGACAGGAATTATGTGATGTAAACAGGGAGTAATAAAAAAACTGCATAACATAAAACACTAACAAAACAATGTTAATCGTGCAATAAAATACAAAAATGTTTTAAAGAGATTATGCAGGTGTAAAGAACTGAGTGTTTTAATGATTCTAATGATAAAAAGAAAACACTAGAGGTAGACATAATGTTCTGAAAAACAAGATCCTGAGGAGTATGGAAAACTTAGATCACAACTAGACTATAAAAAATACAGAAAAACAAATACTGACAAACTGATAGAGCTACTTGAGATCATGGTAAACAAAGTACAGAATGTGATGTTTTTATCATGAAACAATAAACATTTCTTATTTTGTTATTTCCATCTTGGTGCATTGATAGTGATTTAGACACACCGCCATTTGTTTCACCAAGTGCTGTTGTCTTTCAGATACTTTTAAAATAATATCAGTGTTATAAGTTGCTTCTACACATAATTTTTTGTTCCTTGTCAGTATGTTGGGAACACTGACAACAATATTTTTGCTTCCATTAAGTTTGCTTTGACCACAGTTCCTTGTAAAAGGATCGTAAAGGAATTAGATATTTTTTTCCTACAAAAATACAAGGAGGCAGAACATCCATCCATCCATTTTCTGTTCACCCTTGTCCCTAATGGGGTCGGGAGGGTTGCTGGTGCCCATCTCCAGCTACGTTCCAGGCGAGAGGCGGGGTACACCCTGGACAGGTTGCCAGTCTGTCGCAGGGCGGAGGCAGAACATGTTGGAATTTAGTTCTGTATTAGCAAATGTAAACTTGGAAATGTTTATTGATACAGCTCTGAATGTTTCTAAGAGCAGCATGTCTGCAGTTCATAAAAGTTAGAATCTGCACATTTACATTTTGATACCTAGTCTAGTTTTTATTTAAATATTATCCAGGTATTGATCGCTGCATCATAATAAAACAAAAATCAGTCTTTGAATCTCTGCATAAATTCACAATTTGATTTCCATGACTTTTCAAAGCTTATTAAACAACTGAGGACTAGCTCTGGTTTAAATTTCACTCATTCTACTGCCAGTTTGGTGGGAATTAAAACATATTTGGGACATTAAACTTGAAATATCCACCACCATCCAATGCCCCGTAATCACAACCCGTCTGAAATGGGCCCTGATAGGTGGAGCTGTTGGAATGGCTATTGGTGTTTCAAAATCCATTGCTTCTGCCTGGATATATCAATGTAAGTTACAGTTATTGAGTAGTGTTTTTGCTAGTTACAATAATTTTTTTGAGTTAAATTTTAAAAAATGAACAGTGTTAGTTTTGTAACAATGCAATGAAATGTTTATTTATCTCAGTATGTCATTTTCTTACATGACAGATAAGAAGTCAAGACAGAACAGAACAAGCTTGAGTCGAGCTGTGATCAGTCAGAGTCTCTTCTTACCACCAGGAGTCCTGCAGAACGGGAAAACAGACAAGCTGCTAAAACTTGGACTGAAAATGAGTCAACCAATACATCAGCTGAGATTATATGTGAAAAAGAAACATTTGATGTAAAAGATTAATTAGTTTACAAATAATGCCTGATATATTTCCGATCTTATAAGTTCATGTTGTTTTTCCAATAATAGATGGGAACTCTGATCTTCAGAAGGACAAAAAACAGTTGCTTGACACGGTGAACGCAGTAAAACATGAACTGGAGAACCAGAAGGATCAGCTGAACCAAGATGTTGAGATTAAGAGGAAGGAAAACAAAGAGGAAGTTCAGAATGTGGAGAAAAAAATAACTGAGAGAAAAAGCTCTGATGATGAGGAGCTGCTACTGAGGAGAAAAAAGCTTTTAAAGTCCCAGTGGAAACTGAATGAGGAGAAGAAACTTTATGAAAGACAGATACTGAACATAGAGAAAGTGATGGAACCTATAGAGAAATACATAATGAGAACAATGGAGAAAAATAAGTGTCAGGAAAACAGCAGAGGAAAATGTATCTAAATAGAATAAAATACAGAAAGAAACAAATGTGAAGTCACAAATCAGAAATAACAAGGATGTAATCGGTTGTGCTTGTTACTTTGTAAAACCTGACATGTTAACTCAAATGATTTAGGAAAACTGATTACATAAATTGATTTAAGTTTTGTAACTCAACTATTTTAGTTTAATTTATAACGTGATTAGAGTCTAAAGAACCCAAAGCAATTATGATAAGTTAACTGAAATGCATATGTTTGTCCACTTGCTTTATTTAGTATGTTGCAACTTAAACCATTAACTATGTTAGACTCTATTTATTCATTCTTATTTAAATGAATTACATGTCCATATTAAAATTAAGTCAAATTAACTTGAGTGGTTCTTATTTTAGCTACTTAGATGTCTACTAGAGTCACTCAAATAGAGAAAGCGATTGCACAAAACTAAACGAGTGGTATTAATACAACAAACTTTTTCCATTCAGTTTTTTATTAAAGCAAAACTGTAGCTTCAAACATAACAAAAGCCATTGTCAAATACAAAAAAATATTGGTCTTTTAAACCTGACACCTTAAGGGTACTTACATATTTGTACTTCAAATTGCTAAATGTGCTTGAAACATTGATTTAGGTGTAGATCAATAAATGATAGATCAACATATGTGGGACATTAATGCACTAGATCCATTAAGGATCATTTCAAGCTCTTCAGGTCTGATAGTCACAGTAACTGTGTGATACAGTTTAAATGTATTTATCAATTCAAAAAGTCATCCTCTTCCAGACGTCTCAAGTTTTATGATATTTCTTTCTGCGTCGACTGAAGATCCTTTTTGTTTTCTTCTTTTTGATTCTGGACTTTTTTAAGCTGCTGTAAAAGATCCTGTTTCTGCTTCTCCAGTTCATCTTTCACTTTGTCCTGTGTATCACCAAGTTGTTTTATTTTCCCCGTCAGCTCAGCATTCATCTCTGTTGCAGAGAAAATACAGACTTTAATACTGAGGTAACAACATATTCCAGTAAAATGTCCAGAATGCTACAAAAACAGAAACATCAATTTAGAACTGAGTCTGAAAGTACAAAATTTTGACCTTTTGGTTAAAAACTGAAAACCATCTGCTGTGTTTGACATTTCTAAGTGTTTGTATTGATTCTGAATTTCCTACTTATTTCACTGGTTTGACAACTAGATGATGAAATGAAGCAGATCCAGATCAGTCCTGATGAGGCATCACTGAAATGTTATAAAACCAGATTTTATAATTCGTTGTTTCGGTATTTTTATAACCTATTTGAAACAATAAAATGATTTAAAACATTACAGGATTTTAAATGTAATATTTGAAGGGAATAATAATAATACTAATGGGAACTGGAAGAGAAAGAATAAACATAAAAGACAGCTACTGAACATTGAAAATGTTTTGGAACCTAAAGAGATTCAGATGGCAAAAGAAATGATAAGGAATTCTTAAACATTTTAATATGTAATAATAATATGAGCCCGAAACCCATTTTCTTCCTGTTTTTCCATATTTCTTCTTCTAAAAATGTTTTTTATTTTGCTGAACATTTTAAATGAGTGGAGCTGACTGTTAATGACAAAACAGGGGATTCATTAGAATCCTACTGAGATCACACACAAAGACACATTATTATAAAATAATACTACTACTATTAATAATAACACATGGCAAAAGAATAAAATAAATCCTTTACAACTGACTAAAAGTGTTTCTCACGAGAATTTATTTTCATACTTGCAAATCTCAAAAAAAGTTGAGAAGGGAGAATGAATGAAGATCAGTTCAATGTTTGCCAGGAGCTGCAGGTGAAAATGCAAAACTACGACCATAAAACTGCCAAACAGAGGAGATAACTATTCATTATGGAGAATTAAACATCAGCTAGCAGGACCCTATTTAATGCACTTCTGGGTCTGTTGGTCATTTCACTGCCATGCATGCGAAGTTGTTTTTCAGTATTTTTGTTGTTTTTTCCTGTTCATGTGCTTGTTAGGTTATTTTTCTGGTTTTTATATTTCGTTTTGTTGGTGTTGGCTAAGATCAACTTTTATTTTATTCAGGGTTGTTTGTAATGTTGGCATGATCTCTTCCTGAATCTAATTATCTGAAGGTACTGTGAAGAGTCAAAATATGGAATAAAACAAACATTAAATTTAATCTGGCATCTTTATTCTCTATGTCCAGTTGACCTCACTAGGGGACAATGGACATATTTATTCCAGAAATGTTGTATTGTTTTTATGCTGTACTATAGAAATAATCATCCCTACATGTTGCATCTGGTTCATTGAATTCAGATGGAGGATGAAAAGTTTTGTTACTGAAAGCTTTGTATGATTTTTCTATTTATTCACATTTTAGAGCGGGGGTGGGCAATCCTGGTCCTCGAGGGCCGGTGTCTTGCAACTCTTAGATGTCCCTAATCCATCAACAGTGGATAAAAATGTATCTGATTTTGCAAATTTACATTTTAGTTTCACTTTTAAACTGACTGAGCTACGTTTACACATTAACTAAGTATTGCTCTCTGCACCACAATAAAACAATAATCAGTCTTTAAATCTCACAAGGTGATTTCCATAAAGATTTGAATCTCATAAAACAAGTAAGATCTAACGGTCATTTCATTTAATTTTTACACATTTTACAGCCAGTCTGAAGGAAATGAAACATATTTGGGACACTAGATTTGAAAAAAAAAAAAAACCTTTGATGTTTGAGTCCTGGTTCAGGTTGTCAGGGAGAGTTATATGTCTTGGAGTGTCGGTCAAATATTCTGACCAAAGGTTTTCTAGTGAAGAACAGAATTAACATGTCACTATCACACAATGAGGAGTCAGAGGGATCAGGGCCGTGCAGAGACCTTTGGAGGGTCAGAGGCTCAAATTTAAAAAGGGCCCCATTGAACAAAAACTCCGTACAACAACATAGCAACAACCCATATTGTCCAAGAATCTAACTGGATCCTACTGTATCGTCGCCATCATGCAGGAAATGCAAAGCAAATCTAGTCTCTATTTTCCCCAACAGGTAAAAAGTTTCTGTTTCTGCTGCTGACAGTCCTGGAGGGCTGAGCTGATCTGAGACTGTAGCTGTTAAACAGGCCAGAGGAGAGAAGGTCAAAGGTCATAATGTTATGAAATAAGCTAATTTGCTGCCATTTTACTAATGAAGCCCTAATAATATCTATTTAACCTCTAGAACAACCTGGCTGCAGACTGATTTATAGATCCAAAAGTTAAACCTCTAGATCTAGAATTATAAGACTGGAATATCAAGGCAAAGAAAACTCAGTAGCTGCTGGTAGGGGCCATTCAGGGGCCTCCAGAAACTCAGGGGCCTCCAGACACCCAGGGGCCCCTAGAAATGGTTTAATTGTAACACAGACCATAGATCTAAACCTGTAGCATCATTTATAGAGAATAACAATGTTATTACCGTATTTTCTGCACTATAAGGCGTATAGAATAGCCACTACAGTAGAGGCTGGGGTTACGTTATGCATCCATTAGATAGAACTGCGCTAAAGGGAATGTCAACAAAATAGTCAGATAGGTCAGTCAAACTTTATTAATAGATTACAAACCAGCGTTCTGAAAACGCTGTTCATTCCCAAAATGAATAAACAGCTGTTTTATTATTTTCCCCGAGGTAAAGTAAGTGACGTGGTATTTTCGTGACACAGTTTATCTTTTAACAACAGCAAGGTATAACATGTAGTGGAGGGGAACTTTTCCTCAATTCAATAAACACGTAAAAAACAGTCTGATACTGTCAGGTCTAAATACCTATTAAAGACAAATTAAACAAACACAGGAAAGACAAGAGAGTTGGATTCTTTGTACTCGCGAGGAGAGCAGACAGAGATGTGCTTTCAGTTACAAATCTCCTACCGCTCTGAAAACACATATGCCTGCTCCTCTCTTTTTATTGCTTTTAGGATCCCTCTTACATTGGGCGCTGCAACTCTCAAAGGGCGGGGGAAACAATTCATCACATAGTTGCAGCGCTAATGACAGTCACTATCCAGACACAGGTTACCTAAACACTAGAATATTGTTGTTTCAGGCATTTAAGCAGGGCACGTTGTATATCTTCAAGGCGATGGCTTTATAGCTATCTAAAGAACAAAGGAGAGCAGAGTTTATTGCAGGGCAATAAACTCTGCTGGAAGTAGTTGTCACTTCTATCTCCCAGGAAGTCCTGCAGGGCAACAAACTGCTGGGAGCAGCTGTCACCTCTATCTCCCAGGGAGGCCTCAGGAAGGAATCAAAGTTATTCAACACACAGAAACATTACCCATACTAAGAGTAAAAGAGAAAAAAGCATATAAGTGAACATTATCTAAATATAACTACAAGGCTACATGATACAACAAATATTTGATAATACTAATAATACAATTTACCCAACAGATACTGTTACGGTAAATCAAACGTTAGTGCAATCACAATATAGATCCACTTCCGCACCATTGATTCGTTCATGTTAAATTCTCTGGCTGCTGCTCTAGATAGATAGATAGATAGCATTTATTGTCATTGAACAGAATTCAACGAAATTTCCATTGCAGCTCCCGTGCAAAAGGTCAAATATATACAGTATAAATAAGCAAACACACAATAATAATAATAACAATATATACAACTAAATTAACTAAAGGCACTCAACCACACCAAAGAAGTAGCAGCAGGTCCAATTATGGCTATTCCCGTGTTTTACTGCGTCACTGATCGCCTTGAGCTTAAACTCTGCGGCGTAAGCGTGTCTCTTAATAGGAGCCATTTTGGGGTCTTTACAAAAAACCCAGCGTGCACCGCGCGCTTCTTCTTCTACGGGGGAAAATGAAGTCGGCGGCTGCTTACCGTAGTTGCGAAACCAGTTGTGGCTCAATATTGGTCCATATATAAGATTATAAGGCGCACTCTCGGCTTTTGAGAAAATTGAAGGTTTTTAGGTGCGCCTTATAGTGCAGAAAATACGGTACATTTTATTTAATGCATTCAGCTGAGAAAAATAAATAGTACATTTAGGATTTAATTAGGACGTTTACTTTGTAAAAGTTTAAAGAATCATCTTGATAGTTTCATTGTTGTGTTACCATGGCTACAATATGGTGTAATCTTTGTGTTTGAATTGGGTTTGTTCACAAATACATCACAGCCAATAACCAATAATCAGTGATTGATTTTAAACTGGGCCAATAAACCTGGTCTCCCTCTTACAGATTCACCTGATCGACATTTAAACATGTTAGTGATGCTGAGGTTCTTAGTAGGACGGGGGGTTCTGGCTAAGGCCCCATATTACCTTGGGCCGGCCCTGGAGGAACAGCTGCTGCGATGCGCATCTCTGGAATCTACCTGGAATCTACCTGGAACCTACCTGGAATCCACCTGGAATCTACCTGGAATCCCCCGGTGGCCCCTGTCAGTCCCCTGATGCTTTGGAGACATTTTGATTTATTTCATTGTGGCATGTTTGGCTTTTTGCTGCGGTTCTGATTATTGCTACAATATTTTCTCTGATGTTTATTTTGTGACTCTAATTGGGCCGAATCTTCCTTTAAGACTTGAGGTTCCGCAATAACTTCTATTTACAGCCCAGAACCTTCGGCGGCTTCAACCCGCCTGGTAGAAACGGTAAGGAGAAGCAGAACGAACAGAGAGCAGGTGGTGCCAGGTGGTACCAGGTGGTACCAGGTGGTACCAGGTGGTACCGCGGCTTTGAGCTGCGTTGCGACTCGCGGTGACAGTCTCAGTGTCTTATATCAGGATGTCTGATATAAAGACAGATATTCTTTCTATCTGTCGGTGGTTCCGACCCAGACTGCCTGTAGTGAACCGGGCTTTTAGCAGAATGATGAAGTTAAAGTCAGAAGTTTCTCTGCAGCATTTCTGAGTTTAGTGGTGAGGCGGGTTTTGTCCCACTATTGCAGGACGATTATAAAAATATAAATAGAAACAATTTTTCTAACGTCAACATCAGACCTACGTTTTTATTCACAAACCAGTTAATGAAAATATTCTTGCCCATAATTAGATAGAGGAACAGATCCTCCTCCTCCTCCTCTTCCTCACCATGGAGTCTGAACAACATGGAGGCTCTGAGAGTCATTATTAGCCTGAGGGCAGCCAGACTAGTTTATTTTTACTACATTATTATATTTAGAGAAATATTATTGCTGAGGGGAACAAACAGGCCTTCTGACATACAGATTAAAAATAAAAAATAAAAATTTTTTGAAAAACAAAACAAACTCAAAAAGGGCACTAGGGGCATCAAGGATAAAACGGGCAGGGGCTCAAGCCCCCCACACCCCCCCTCTGCACATGCCTGAGAGGGATTATTAAAATGAATGAAAGTCAATACAAAGTTATTATATGGGTAGAAACTGGTACCCCGTGTGTGGGCGGGCGGGGGTGTGTGTGTGTGTATGTGTGTGTACTTGCATAGACAAAGAATGTTTCTGTTTATTCACTGATGTAATGAAAACCAATAGTTTTATTTAGACTAAAGCAGCGGACGCCATTTTCTAGGCTTAGTCTGAGGAACTGGCAATTTAACTGTCTAAACTTTTACTGGTCAATTTAGTAATTATACAGTTGCAGTATGGAAATTATACTTTAATTTCTGTAGATGTCATTATGAGTAAAATATATTTCGTGTATATTTTACAGGATGTTACCATGTAAAACACTAAATAAACCATAAACTGTCGTGGACACACCTTGGTTTGTCGAAAAACAGAGGTTAAAGTTCAAATCAGAGCACTTTGATCTAGTGGCTCATGTTACGGTTTATTCAACAATTTTCCTTTGCAGAGCAGGTATGAATTTCTCTTAATTTGTTATGCAGTTGTTATTTATATATTCATTATGTAAATTGCAGGGTATTACAGTGAAAATGAAAATTTGCTAACAGTAACAAGTCGTTATCAAATGCAGAGATTCTATTAAATATTAAAAAAGCTCAAAAACATGCGTCTCTAAAGACAATTACCAGATTTCAGACACATTTTAGAAAGTTAAATGTACTGTGGAATAAAATAATTATTCCCAGTGTGTTTACTTTTATTAGAAGTTTATTTAATATTAATCTTACAATGTTTAATCATTTATTATGTCTCACTCAGTCTTACAGAGTCATTGTTTCTCTTTTTAGCCTTCACAGTTTGCCTCAGTGGGTCAGAAGCTTAGCAACAGGCGATAAGTAAATAGTTGTCATACCTTGCGGAGTGACAAGACCAGACCGACGGCGGAGCGATTATTATTAGACACAGAATATTCTGTCTGAAACCCATTTTTAACTGAAAGTTGCATTTTTCTCTGTGTGTGTATTAATCTGATTAGCTCCTTGGGAATGTTGGTGGTGACACTCTGTCTGTGGGAGAAGGACAGTATACAGTATATGTAGAGAGGTGATTCCTTTGTCTAGTTAGATCTCTTCTGAGTTCTCCATCTGTGCAGATGTAAAATAAAGCTGTGTTTTGTTCTTTCTCTTTAACAAGGTTTGGACTTTGTTAATTTTTCTCGCTCCACAGTACTTTTATTGTTTTCAGGTTGCAACAGTTTTTACCATTGCAGTTCCTCTGATCGACATGTTTTATAAAACCATTTCTGTTGTCCTGGCTGTGAGCACATTCACAGGTAAGTCCTGCTGTCTTGTGTGTGTGTATATTCAGATTTTTTTTTACATTGTTTTTCTTAGACTTTTATCCAAAAGATGTTGTGGCAAAAAACGATAAACTCAGCCATATGTCACCATCACCAGTGGTGGAACAGCAGAAGTTTATGGAAAAGGTGAAACAAGAACCCAAACCAGAACCTGAACAGGTATGTAAATATAACATTATCAAATCTTTCACCTCGTTTTGAAATTTTAATTGAGTTTTACTTTTTTTATCAGAATATTGTGAACTAAACTGAAATAGATGAACTTATATCCACATATTAATTTATGTTCTTCAGTGAATATTTCCCACTCCTTGTTATCATCTTTCTCCTCATTCACATTATTTTTTAGGTAAACCAAGAAGAGCTCAGCAATATGTTATCATCATCAGAGATGGAACAGCTGGAGGATATTGAAGAGGTGAAACAAGAACCCAAACCAGAACCTGAGAATGTATATGGAAATATAACTGTTGTGGCCATTTATGCTAAAGTTTTGTAGTTTATAATTTCTACCAATGTCGTTTTGTTCTTTGGGTAGTTGGAATATATTTAAGTTAATTTAGAATCAAAATTTGTAATTAATTTTTATATTTGGAATTGTTTAGATTACGTTGTTAATTGTTAGGCCCGTCCACCAATTTGAGTAATTAAGAACACACCGAGTGCTGGGTGCTGGGTGGATTGTTTGGTAAATGTCTGGTGTGGACGGGAGGTTTGGTCAAATGATTTTTTTGACCACTTATTTACACTTATTTGCACTTGTTTACATTTGTTTACACTTGTTTACACCTTCAAATATTAAATTGAGATTATTTTTCATTTCAACTAAGTTACAAGACCTTTTTTGGTAATTATTTTATTTCTACTTTTACAATAAATGAATCAATTCAAAGTGCGTACAAATCCAAAACCACCTGTTACCACCCACAGCCTTTATTGGAATTTTTGGCTTTTTTGGAACAAAAGGCTGCGACATTTAACATTTTCAAATCTTTCACCTCGTTTTGAAATTTTAATTGAGTTTTACTTTTTTTATCAGAATATTGTGAACTAAACTGAAATAGATGAACTTATATCCACATATTAATTTATGTTCTTCAGTAAATATTTCCCACTCCTTGTTATCATCTTTCTCCTCATTCACATTATTTTGTAGGAATTTCTAGAAGATCTCAGCAGTATGTCATCATCATCAGAGGTAGAACAGCTGGAGGTTATTGAAGAGGTGAAACAAGAACCCAAACCAGAACCTGAGAATGTATATGTAAATATAACATTATCAAATCTTTCACCTTGTTTGAAATTTGAACTGGATTTTTATTTTTCAAAATTTTTCAGGTTTTGCACCAAGTTCAAGAAGATGAAATGATCTCAACATATTCAGTTATGTTCTTAATTGGATCTGTAACACTTCCTGTTATCATCCTTCTCATTATTCACTCATATGTAGGTGAGCTATGATCTCAGGTTGAATAATTTGATTAAACTTTAATTTCTTGTTCTTAATGAAATTAGACTTAATGTTTTCTGGAAGTTGTTTAAAGTTAAATAAGGTTGTGTTGTTATTTTAGTTTACATAGAGGCAGTTTTCTTCTTTGTCATCATTGGGATCATCATTATTATTAAAGGTAAGTTAATCCACTATTTTCATATTTACCTTAACAGTATTTTGTCTTTGACTCATATTTATCATATTAAGATAAAGTAATAATTTGCTTTATTAAAAAAGTTTTTTTGATCTAAATGTTACTTTGAATATTATGTAGAAACTAATCTGTTAAATCATCCATCAGTTAAAACACAACTGTCTCTATCATCTCATGGTCCAAAGTGATTTCTAACTTTCACCTCTCCTTTAACTTGGTGCACAGCTTGAAGCAAAACATGATCAATGGTACCATCTGTATCCGGTCCCTTTACTACAATACCCCAAAATAAAACCCAATTTTCATTACCTTCAGATCGGCCATAAATACGCAGGTGAGGCAGAAAGTACTGATAGCTTGCAGTGCTGAGAACCATTGGGCACAAAGGACAACAGGTTCCCTTCTTCTATGAATTGAAAAGACTAAAAACAATTTAGGAGAAATACAATAAAATGCAATAACATACAATAAAGTACAATTAATATACAACTGATTTAGCATGACTCCACTCTGATCAATCTATAGACAGGAAAACTATTTTTTATACAGTTTACAATCAGGAGTTTGTTGAAGAGCTGCAGACAGAAATATGTGATAAACTGAAAACATGGAATAGCAGGTGATCTGGTGACCAACCTTAATGTTTTAAGTTACACAGAAAACCCTAAATTAAATTAAATAAACTCTATAAACTCCATCTCAATGGTAAAATATGATGGTGGAAATTCAAGCACTAGGTTTGCGTTACATTTGCAGAATCAAATGAGCTTCTCAGGGTTAATAATGAATGGAGCTAAAGATCCAAAGATACAACCAGATATGTGGCACAATGGCCCAGTCAAAGCCCAGACATAAAATTGGTGCTCACAGATCCTCTCCATTGACTCTCCATTGGACCGTGAAACCTCTCAATAGTTACAACAATTCATCAGTTCCAAACATAACGAAATAACTAATACTGAAATTGAATTGTGATTTTCAGAGACTGATATGAAATTTAACTGAAGATTTGATATCAGCACCAGATTTGATTCTCTCCATATCAACGTAGTTACAAAAGAAAGAATCTGGGGTTGTAACAGTTTATTGATGATTCATCAGAAAAACTAAATTTGTTCTGCCAAAAGAAAAATTCTGATGTAATTTAGTATGGATGGCTTAAATCAAAGAGGAATATTTTTCTGCTGTATTAATGTTTGTGTCTTTTTTTTCTTACACAGACAAGAACAATAAACTGACCGAGGAAATAAAACAGAATGAGACGCAGTTAAAGTTTAGACTTGGCACATTGGAAGATGAACTCAACAAATGGAAACAAGAACTGGAAAAGGAAAAAGGTAACCTCAGAGAAAACTTTACATATTTAATGTTAGTAGTATTTAGATAGTCTGATCATCATTCAGAATGCCTTTTAAATTTTATATCTTTATTTCCAACAACAGATGAGAACCAGAAGCTGCAGAACAAAGTCAAAACTGAACTGGAGAACCAGAAGGATCAGCTGAACCAGAAACTCCAAGACGTCGAGATTAAGAGGAAGGAAAACAAAGAGGAAGTTCAGATGATGGAGAAAAAAATAACTGAGAAAGAAAACTATGATAACAAGGATCTGCTATTAGGGGAAAAACAAAAGCTGTTAGAGTCCCAGTGGAAACTGGATGAGGAGAAAAAACTTTATCAAAAACAGATACTCAACATAGAGAAGGCTTTGGAACCTATAGAGATACACATGATGAGAATGAAGGAAAAAAAATAATGATGTTGAGAAAACAGTAGAGGATGATGAAGATGCCAATGCTATGGCCCTTGGCCTTGTATGTTTTCTTTTTCTCTTCCTTTTCTGTGTAGCTGCACCTTTCCTGCCAGTTGACTCCATTGAGAACTGGATGCAGTCCTACTTCTGTGCAGCTTCCCGAGGCCTACAGCAGAGCTGATTGGCTCACCAATTGTCAGCTCCACCAATCCCTGATGAGGCCTCCCGTTTCAAATTTACTACTTCCAAAGAGAAGATGCGGCTGATTTTTTGTTGAGACATCTTGCCACTTTGCTGGGTGTTTGAATGCTTTAAATAGAAATGAAGCCTAGGCGCAAATTCAAACTGGAAGACTCTTTTATCCCCACCGGGACCCGTTAATTGAAGCGACCTGCCCACAATCGTTGACCTATCAACGCCGGACCAAGCCACGTCATGTCCAATCATCGACCAAGTCCCAGCTGATAAGGACCTTCATTCATGGCGTCCTTCGCTCTCCAGCCGAGCTCAACCCACCACCCCTTCTCCTCCATTCGCCCGGTCCTGAGGCCCGCACCCTTCTTCAACCTCCACCACCAGTGCCGGGCCCTGGGGGATGACGTTCCTAACAGCATCGGGATGCTCATCTGAAGCCTATCGCTAACGCTGCGATAACCGTTATCCCCAGCCAGGGCCCGAGCGCCAAAGACTTTAAATTCTGTTTGTCAATAAACTCTTCTAATTGTCTTCTTATCTCCGTCTGAGTCTCTCCAGATTGAATTGTCTTTCTGTGAGCTTTTGTAAACCTTGTTGATAGCTTTGATAGTTTTGATAGCTTTGTCCCTCTGGGATTATTGTGCGTAAACGTCTAGTTGGCTACTAGAGATTTGAAGTTTGTTTTTGTTTAACCTTAGCTTTTTGTCCTGTTTTGTTAAAATATTTGGTTTACAACTCTGATTGTTTTGTGGATTTTGTTTTATTTAGTACTTTTGTATAAGAGCCTAATTTTTGATTTTTGTTGATTTTCACCTTTTTTTTTAAACCCAGACAGTTAACCCTAAACTGTTAAACACTTAATGTTTAATTGTTTAACTTAAACATTAAACATGTATAAGTTTTTAACATCTGGGTTTCTTTACTGTCACTTCTCCTTCCCTCTGGCTGAGCTGGGTCATAACAGCCGAGAAAACAGCAGAGGATGATGAAGATGTTTCGAAAATAACAAAGTGTTTGAAATAAAATGGAGCAGTAATTAATTTCTGTTATTCTCATCCTGCTTCATTTGTTTTGAATTGCTTGGTTCCTTGTTTCAGTTATTCAGTACAATATTGAATCCACTCTGGACCCCATTTTCCTGTCGTTATTTGGGCCCTGAAAATAGTCATGCATGAAAAAATGATGCATCAGTTTTTGTCCTTTAAATAAACTAAAATCAAAACCATTTTTAAAAAATTCTGACCAGTTTTCTGCATGTTTTCGCAGGTATTTTCCTGATACAGTATATATTAGGTGATGAGCTCCACAGTATTTGGGTTGGAAGGCCTGCTTGCCATCACCCTAATCTTTCTCTCCCTCAGACTTAATTTATAGGCCACTTGCCATAGAGACAGGAATTATGTTATTTGTTTTTTCAGAAGACATAAACAGAGAGTAATTAAAAAACAAATGAACTTCATAACATAAAAATTTAGCGAAACAATGTTAATCATGTTATACTGTACAGCAACGGGATTCACAATTAGTTATAAAAATAGACCTTATTTGTCTATTTTTGATATTGGTGATGAAGATGAGGACCAAACAGAGGAAGAGGAGCTGCTGCTGCCTTCAGCTTCGTAAATGAAACAATTAATGACATTTACCTGGTCGGACTGTGTGATCCGGTAAGTATTTCTATGGCTCTGGGTCCAGTTAGGCAACAGCGGTTTACAGTCTGAACTTTGTTCGGTGTTGGTAGTGCTAACACCGAACAACTGTTTGTTAAGACCAAAAGTTGCCATAGCAACTGACAACAACGCCACAAAAACACTCAAATATTTTTCACACAGAGCAGAACATTCAGTCTGTTGCAGTAGTATGATTTAAGGCTTAATGTTTATTTTGTTATTATTAATAAGTGATTGCTGTGGTAAGAGGAGAAAACTATAAATATATCGCTGCACTTTACTGGATGGCTAGCTCCATGCTTAGCTCGCTGTTACTGTCTCTTACTCTGCAGTTGTGGAGTCACAATGTCTGGGATCATGAGCGCCCCCTGCCATGAGTCCAGAGAACTGCCTGCCTCACTTTGAATCAGTTCTCTGCCGTTTCTGATCGCTTCTCAGCCCACGAATCAGCTGGTGACAAAAAACACTGAACATTATATACATAAGCTAAATTATGGAAAATCAGTTCATATATTAAATGTTTTTTTAACCATTTTATTGGCGACTTACAGACAGGAGGAGCATGCTCTCATAACATGGCAGCCAGTGCAGTTAGAGAGAGGTTGATCAATCCCAGGTGAGGCTCAGCCTGCTGCTGCCTTGCCGATTTCGCTTCCGAGCATTTGAATGGGAAAATGCGAAAATTCAAAGATTTTGAAGAAAAAATTTTCTAAATTGGTTAAGCTAAATGAAAAAGAAATATGTAATAGTACAAACCACAAGGTGAAAATAGCAATTTCAGTTATTTTATCATTATATATAATTTTTCCATGATGGCAGGTTCTGCCTCACCTGCCTCCCCTGACAGCACGTCACTGACGTAAACATAATGTTCTGAAAAACAAGATCCTATAATCCTGAGGAGTAAAGAAACTGAGATCATGACTAGACTATACAAAATAATGAAAAACAAATACTGACAAACTGATAGAGCTACTTGAGATCATGGTAAACAAAGTACAGAATGTGATGTTTTTATCATGAAACAATAAACATTCCTTATTTTGTTATTTAAATCTTGGTGCATTGTTAGTGATTTAGACACACCACCATTTGTTTCACCAAGTGCTGTTGTCTTTCAGATACTTTTAAAATAATATCATTGTTATAAGTTGCTTCTACACATAATTTTTTGTTCTTTATTAGTATTTTGTGAACGTTGATGACAAGATTTTTGCTTCCCTTAAGTTTGCTTTGACCACATTTCCTTGTAAAAGATCTGAAGTCCTCAGTTATTAAAATTGTATGAAAAGTTGTGGTGACAAATATAAACTTTAATGTTGTTGTTAGATTAATGCCCTGAAAAATATTAGATATCAAATCATCAAAAATCAAATCAAATTTTATTTATATATCACATTTCAGCAGCAAGGCATTTCAAAGTGCTTTACATCATAACAAACACAGAATCACAATGCAACATAGAATCAATCATTAAGTCAAGTTCCATCAATAAATTTGTAATTGATTACATTTCAAATACAATCCTAAACAGGTGGGTTTTCAGTTGAGATTTAAAAGAAGTCAGTGTTTCAGCTGTTTTACAGTTTTCTGGAAGTTTGTTCCAAATTTGTGGTGCATAGATGCTGAAAGCTGCTTCTCCTCGTTTGGTTCTGGTTCTGGGGATGCAGAGCAGAACCAGAACCAGAACCTGAGAGGTCTGGAAGGTTGATACAACAACAGCAGATCTTTAATGTATTGTGGTGCTAAGCCGTTCAGTGATTTGTAAACTAACAACAGTATTTTAAAGTCTATTCTTTGAGCTACAGGGAGCCAGTGGAGGGACTTTAAACTGGTGTTATGTGCTCTATCTTCCTGGTTTTAGTCAGAACGCCAGCAGCAGCATCTGGATCAGCTGCAGCTGTTTGATTGATTTGTTGGACAGACCTGTGAAGACGCTGTTGCAATAATCAATACGACTGAAGATGAAGGCATGGATGAGTTTCTCTAGATCTGGCTGAGACATCAGTCCTTTAATCCTGGAAATGTTCTTCAGGTGATAGAAGGCCGACTTTGTAACTGTCTTTATGTGGCTCTGGAGGTTCAGGTCAGAGTCCATCACTACTCCCAGGTTTTAGCCTGATCGCTGGTTTTTAGTTGTAATAACTGAAGCTGTGCATTGACTCTAGATCCATAACTCTAGATCTATAACTCTAGATCGTTCCTCTTTAGGTCCAAAAATAATAACTTCAGTTTTGTTTCTGTTCAGCTGGAGAAAGTTTTGGCACATCCACACATTTATCTGTTCTAAGCATCTGTTCAGTGATTGGAAGGGGTCAAAGGTCACCTGGTGACATCGTAATGTAGAGCTGTGTGTCATCTGCATAGTTATGGTAGCTAATATTATTTCCTGTTATAACCTGAGCTAGTGGGAGCATATAAATATTGAATAAAAGGGGCCCTAAGATTGAACCTTGGGGTACCCCACATGTGACCTTTGACCTCTTTGATGAAAAGTTTTCAATTGAAACAAAGAAATCCCTGTTCTTTATGTAGGATTCAAACCAGTTAAACACTGGACCGGAGAGTCCGACCCAACTCTCCAGTCGATTCAGTAATATATCGTGGTCAACAGTGTCAAAAGCTGCACTGAGATCCAACAGAACCAGCACTGTGGTTCTGCCACAGTTCGTATTTATATGGATGTCATTGAACACTTTTATGAGGGCGGTCTCTGTGCTGTGGTGAGCACGAAAACCAGACTGGAAGGAGATATGATATTAACTCAGAAAGATTTTCTTTCCTGTAAAACAACTACTGTAGGAGGCAGAACATGTTGGAATTTAGTTTTGTATTTTGTTTCAAATGTAAACTTGGAAATGTTTATTGATACAGCTAAAAATGTTTCTAAGAGCAGCATGTGTACAGCATAAATGTTAGAATCCGTTTCTGCACATTTACATTTTGTTTCATTTTGATACATAGCTTGGTTTTTGTTTAAATATTATCCAGGTATTGATCTTTGCACCATAATAAAACAATAATCAGTCCTTGAATCTCTGCATAAATTCACAAGATGATTTCCATGAGTGTTTGAACCTTATAAAACATCTGAGGACTAGCTGGGGGTTTTAACTTTCACTCATTTTTCGGTCAGTTTGGTGGGAATTAAAACGTATTCAGGACATTAAACCTGAAATATCAGTACACTAAATTCTTTCATCTGGATACAAATATCTGATAATTTTAACTTATGAGGGTTGTAGTTTTATTGTTTTGTTGTTAGTTTGGTGTAACAACCTCAATACGAGTTGGCTACAATCTTAGCAACACCATTTAATTCCTCTAATCACAAGAAATGTTCTGTTCACAACCAGAACATTTCATGTTGACTGATCCACTATGAGGCTTTATGCTGAGTGCATCATATTTTAACTTTAATTTTTAATAGGCTGACACTGGGAGGCGGTGGAAGGGGTTGTGCTGTTTGCAGTAAAACATTTATTAAAAATTAGGTCCGTTTTTAGAAAAAAAAGATCATATATATACCAAACTTTTGAGTAACAAGTATAGTTAACTTAAATTTTAAAAAAAGAATTCTCTGTTTGCAGAATCATCTTTGATGAACAAAAACTTTTTCAATTCTATTTATGAAACTGTTGTGCATTATTTGACTCAAAATGTTATATTGGGATTTTTCACTGTGTTGAAACAGAACAATAAAAATAATGTGACATGTTCATGTCAATAAAGATAAACTGTAATTTATTGCAGGACTTTGTCCCAGTTTGTTATTGTAGACTCAGGTTGGCTGAGGTGAGCGGATTCCATCGAGAACACGATCAGTATGTTCTTAAAATGTTTAGTTTTGTCTAGTTAGCTATAGCTATTCACCAAAATCTACAGCTTCATGTTTCATCTTGTGTTTCTGTTTCTTCTCAGGTTGCATTCTGCTGCTGCTTTAGTGTTTCAACGTCCTGGTTCTGTCCTCCTGTTGCCATGAAGGCTGTTTTTTGTTTTTATAACTGGTGGATTCTCTTCCTCATTGTTTCCTCCAGTTCTTCTGCTGGTGAGTTTCTTTATTTTATCATTAATCCTACACATAATTTGTGTAGAATCCACAAATTATTCTGCTTCTCCTTCCTGCTTTTGGATTCTTCACTGCAGAAAAAAACAGAGTGAAACACACATCTGTGTAAGCTGGTTTCCACTTCTGCTCTTTTGTGTTGCAGGTTTACTTTTCATGTTTTGATATTTTTCAGTCTGTTTATTCTATTAAATTGTGAATAAATGGTTTTAATATGAATTATTACACAGGTGTAATTGTTTTCCATCATTTTGAGTAGAAGGGGTTGTTTTATTCAAAGAGAAAATGTCTTTGCCACCATCATTTGTGGCTTATTATTTATTTCTCTCCAGATAATACTTCAGCTGAAATGGACCAAAGCAGCAATCTGAAATGGGCCCTGATAGGTGGAGCTGTTGGATTGGCTATTGGTGTTAGTGTTGTTTTCTGTATATGTAAGTTATAGTTATTGAATGATAATTTTGCTACAATTAGCTTTTTTGAGTTAAATTTAAAAATATGAGCAGTTTTAGCTTTGTAACAATGCAATAAAATGTTTATTTATCTCAGTATGTCATTTTTCTTCCATGACAGATAAGGTGTCAGTAAAGAAAAGGCAACGAGACATTGAGTCGAGCGGTGGTCAGTCAGAGTCTCTTCTTTCCACCGAGAATCCTGCAGAAAGGGAAAATAGACGAACTGAGACAACCAGTAAGTCAACTAATATTATATGTGAAAGATAAACATTTATTTAGGATGTAAAAGATTAACTAACTAAAGACAAACCAGTTGATGAAAGAAATCCATCATGTGAGTGGAAACTGATCTGGGTGGTGAAATTGAGTAAAATTAAATAACTTTTGCAAGAAATTACAAATGGGTTCATTGGACTGTTGGCTGTTTTGCACTGAATTTCTCTATGATGATATAATCTCTAGATTGTTTCCAATAGAAGGTGAGAATGTAAATTATCAGAGTGAAACAGAAGAATTAGAAAATAAACCGAAAATGTTGCTTAGCGGGATAAAGAAGTGCAGCAGGAACTGGAAAATCAAAATGATTCACTTGGCAACTTAAAGTTGAGACTGAATTATTGAATAACTTAAAGTAAACAAAGATAAATTAAAGCCAATCATTCAATGTAAAAGGTTAATTAGTTTCAAAATAATACTTGATAGTGAAATTTGGGAAAATTCATCAATTGTCAACATATAATTGTTCAGGGTTTTGTTTTTTGTTTTTTTGAGGGGAGCTTGTTTTATTATGTCTTTGAAATGAATATATAGACACAACTTCTCATGAGATTTACAGACATCTTGAACTATTTGTTGTTGTTGTTTTGCATCACATTATGGTCTTAAGTTCATGTCCTTTTTTCCACTAACAGATGGGAACTCTGACCTTCAGAGGGAAAACAAACAGTTACATGACACACTGAATGCAGTAAAACATGAACTGGAGAACCAGAAAGATCAGCTGAACCAGAAACTCCAAGATGTTGAGACTAAGAGGAAGAAAAACAAAGAGGAAGTTCAGATTGTGGAGAAAAAAATAAGTGAGTGAGAAACCCCTGTTGGAGAGAAGCTGATGTTAAGTGTAAAAGAAAAACTGTTAAAGTCTCAGTGGAAACTGGATGAGGAGAAAAAAACATTACTGCCTCTTTCTTTCTTATTGAGGGTTTTGAGGAGTGCATCACGTGTTGTAAGTTGATCTCGCTTCTGACTATGCCTTTGTGTCTGTGCAAGTTAGTGCGCAGGTGTAAATGTATTTTTTCCACACTTTTAAAAAGTTGTTTTCTCTAATGAGCCAAAAAAATATTTAATTTGTGGCTCATTATTTACTTTAAAAGATTGTTTTTGTACATTTGCCGATCATCCAGTTTATTTCCTCTCCAGATGATACAACATCTGAGCAGGACCAATAGAGTGATTGGAGATGGGCTCTAATAGGCAGAGCATCATTTCAGTACCCAGAGATTATTACTGGATACAAAAAACTAACTTACAATTTATTGAGTTGTTGTCAAAATGTTTTGATAACTACCAGAATTTTTTTGTGCTACATTCAGATATATAGAAAATGTTTAATGTTTAAAAAGCAATAGTGTTAGCTTTTTAAAATTACAATGTAAAGTTTGTTATTAAGTTATTCTTTTACATGACAGGGAGAGAGTCAATGCAGAGAGAGTCAATGCAGAGAGAGTCAATGCAGTCCATGGACCTAAACGCTGAGGCAGCAAGTGATGGAGAGCAGCCGCACGAAACCACGAATGAAGTGGAACAGGAAAGTGAAAACCTGACTGAACACTTCACTGAAACTGGAAAGGAGAAAACCGGTAAGTCAGCAGAGATGATAAGTTAAAAGGAAATGTTTGAAAATAGATTAGTTGAAAAAGGAAACATTGTTAGATTCCCAGTGGAAATTGGAAAAGAAATGAAATCTATGACTTGCCAAGTGCCACATTAAGTCAGAACTAGACTTTACAATCTGGATGGTTAATTTGTTGCTCAGTTATTTTGTAATTGAGTATAATTTAATCAAGACATGAATTTATTATGGGCCAAGTGTACTGATATCCAACTTGCATTTAATTTTGATGTGAACACAGAAACAAGTCAACATTAAATGATGTGTTTCATCTGGATATTGTTTCCAGAAACAGAAAAGGATTTAAATCAGCAGAGGAAAACAGAAAAAAACTACAAAATAAAAATAACATGTTAATTAGTGAGATGAAATAAGTGAACCAAAAAAACTGAAAACCAAAAAGATAAACTTAAAAGCTTCAAAGAAACTGAGACTGAATTATTGAATAACTTTAAATGAGGATAATAAATCAAAGCCAATCACTTGATGTAATTTATTAATTATTTCAAAAAAAATGTTCAGTACATTTCTAGTGAAATTTGTAAAAATTGATTACTGGTCAAAATGTGTCCCAGAATGATCAGACTTTCTAGGAGTGGTGCTTGTTTATGTTTCCAGCTTGTTTTTTTGTTTTGTTTTGTTTGTTGTTTTTGTAATGCAGTTTAATAGAGAAACAACTTCTGATAGGATTGCAGATATCCTGATCTTATTTTTTTATTTTCCATCACATTTTGGTATTTAAAAGTTTCTCCTTTTTTTCATTAATAGATGAGAACAAACAGTGTCTTGACTTGCTGAACGCAGTAAAACATGAAGAGAACCAGAAGGACCAGCTGGACCAGAAACTCCAAGACGTTCAGACTAAGAGGAAGGAAAACAAAGAGGAAGTTCAGATGGAGGAGGAAAAAATAACTGAGAAGAAAAGCTCTGATTACATGGAGCAGCTATTAAAAGAAAAAGGAAAGCTGTTACAGTCCCAGTGGAATCTGGATGAGGAGAAGAAACATTATGAAAGACAGATACTGAACATCGAGAAGGCTTTGGAACCTATAGAGATGTACATGATGAAAACAGAAGTAAAATGAGGAGGTTTAGAAAAATAAAAGAAAATGTATCTTAAACAGAACAAAGTACTAAAGAAACACATGTGGAACCAAATCAGCAAGATTTGATTCCACATGTGTTGTGGAATCAAATACATGTCTTTGACTAAAGCTATACTTTAGTCAAAGTACAGCTTTGAATCTGTACTTTGACTCCCACTGTTCACTACTAAAGTCCTTTTTGTTATCACTTTACAGATTCCAGATTTAATTCTAGAGAAGAGATAACAACAACACTGCAGTATTTAAACGGGGGATCCAGCTGATTGTTCAGTTCATTTTGATTGTTTTTTTATAAAATATATGTCATGGTTAAACATTAATCAAGTTTGTAAATCGAATGTACATTTCTAAAACTTACAGATATCACCATCGCAGGGACATTTAAGATTCGATTACAACAACATTTTGTATTAGGCTAAAAAAAAGTTCTTTAACATGTCAGATGCATATTAAGCTGTTTTGTAATATGTGATTTTTTAAAAGTTTTTAACATTGAAATATTTTCAGTGTTCCTGATGTTCTCTCTTTTAAATACATGTCATATTTTGTGGGAAGTTAGATTTTATTCCTAGAAATTTTGTCCTGATATTTAATTACTGAAATACTGTGTTTATTGCCTTAAATAGTTAGGAATTCAGAAAAAGTTGCACATCATGATTTTGATTAAGGAGACAGAAAATGTATGAGAGGTCAATGAATAATGAATATTGTATCAAAAACAACTTTTTATGAAAGTTCTGGAATTTTTTTATAAAACTCTTCCAAATCAAAGAGAAATAACCTGAGCAACATACTTTGAAAATTACTTTTTTTTTGCCTCTCTAAAGTTTTTATTTTTTAATTTTTTTAATGCCATATATGAGGGGAGTTCGAACAATCCGAAGGGCCCCTGACTGACAGGGAAAAAATGTTTGTTTTCTTCACAGAAATAGAAAAAGAACTGGAACTCTGTCATTTACAAAATTAATCATATTGTGCTTTTAAAATAATTTTTAGCATTAAAAATGAATGTTTCCACTCCCAGATTAGTCTATCTATCTATCTTTATAGATATATATAAACAAAAAACAATATATACTGTATATAGATCTATCTATCTATCTATCTATCTATATATATATATATATCTATATATATATATAGATATATATATATATAGAGAGAGAGAGAGATAATATATTATATTTGCAAATGTAGTAATAGAAATTATTAGTAAGAGTTTTGCAATGACACGTAGAAAGAAATTATTTGTTCCAAAGTTCTGAATCTCAATGTAGTCACAGTTATCAAATATGAAATTGTTTGTTTACATTTCCTCCAGGTATATTCAGGTTAAGCATGAGATGCCTCCATTTAATTTGACATTAACAGGAAACATCTTTCATCATTAAAATGTTGTGCAAATCTGTAATATTTCCACTAGGCAGTATTTTTTCATCAGAGCGTCTTTGGTTTTTTTTTATTGAGTTTGAAAAGAACAAAAATGAACAACATGACATTTTGTCACTTGACAAAATGTCATGTTTACTGGTTTACTGTGTGGTGTCTTTTATAACTTTGTATTTTTGTGTTTTATGATTAAAGCACTTTAAACTGTGTTGTTGCTGAAATGTTCTACACAAATAAACTTGATTGATTTTCATATCACAAGACTGAAACTATTTCGTTTATTGCAGGACTTTGATCCTGTTGCTCATTCGCTCTTCGGTGAGCTGAGCTGAACTGAACTGTCTTCGTGGTGAACACTAAGGTACGCTTTTAGAATATTAGATTAAAAAATAATGACTTATTTTAATTCGTTTTTTCTAGTTAAACTAGGCCAGTTTATCAGAAAAATAGTCTACAGCTTCATTTGATGTATATTTGGATAACTGTGAAGTCTTGTCTTTCAGATATTTATGTTTTTGAATATAAATATGAATTGATTTTTGTTATAAAACTTTTTCTCATGTAGAACATGTCACTTGTGCTTAGTGTAATTTGATTTCTTCTTCCTGGTTTTCTCCTCTGTAGAATCGGATCATCCTGTTGCATTTTGTTGCATTTCCTATTTCCTGCTGTCTCCAGTTGTTCTGCTGGTGAGTTTTTTTTATTTTATCATGAAATCTGGACTGTAAAGATAAAATTTCCTGCCTCCTTTCTGCTTTTTGGATTCTGCAACATAAAAATTATTTTTTTTTCTAAAAGTGCAACACACATAAAAGTTTGACTTCTCTCCAGATAATCCTGCACCTGACATGACCCAGAGCAGCAATCTGAAATGGGCTTTTATAGGAGGTGTCATTGGAATGGCTATCGGTGTTTTGATATCCAGTGTTTTAGTCTGGATATACAAATGTAAGTTCTAGTTATGTATTTGTCCAATGTTTTGCAGTAAGCAATAGAAAATCTTTTAAAAATGCTGCTATTATACTTAAAATATTTAAAATGACTTTGTATTTAAAAAGCACCAGTGTTTCAAAGCACAATGAAATGTTTAACTCTGTTTTAATGTTATTTTTTCCATGGCAGGTAAGAAGTCGAGGCATTCTTCATACACTGAGCAAGGATGTGATGAAGAAGAGTCGCTTCTTCCCACCAGGAACAACTTGAGCAGAGAAAATAGACAAGTTCCTGAATCTGAGACTGAAAATGAGACAACCAGTAAGTGAGCTGAGGTGATGATAAATGAAAGTTATTAATGTGTTATTAAAGTATTTCCTTTACATGACAGGCATCAAGTCGAAGCAGTCCAGGCACAAAGATGGAGGGGGAAGACAGGATGAGAGAGAGTCGCTTCTTTCCACCCTGAACAAAGTGAAAACTGAACTGGAGAACCAGAAACATCAACTAGCAGAACAACTCAGAGAAGTTGAGTCTGAAATGAAGAAAAACAAAGAAGAACTTCAATCAGTGGAAACCAAAATAACAGACAGACAAAGCCATGATGACACAGAGTCTTTGTTAAAGGAAAAAGAAAAACTGTTACAGACCCAGTGGAAATTAGATGAGAAAAAGAAAACCATTGAAAGAAAAACACTGAACATAGAGAAAGCTCTGGAACCTATAGAGAACATAAATTAGTGTCCTTAGATTTTACACAGTAACCAACTCAACTAATTAAGTTGAGTAAAAACACAATTTAGTTTTACACATTAGAGAACCAGCAGGTGATAGGGAATTGATACTTTTTACCATTTATTTATTGACATATCTGCTGTTTTTATACTTCTGCAAAATGTGATTTCCTGTTAAAGACGTTTCCAGACAATGTGCCGATGCTTTCAGCTGTCTACAAGGACAGGTGACATCCTGTGTGTATGTCAAACGCAGCTTTCTTAAAGAGTTACCATATATGGAATGCATTTTCCTGTACTTGTTTTTGGTGTTGAATTATCATCATGACGACATGCCTATGCTTAGAAGTGAATAAATATTGAAAGGTTGCAAGACCCTGTTGGAGTTAGCTTGTCTGACTTAGCTAAGTCTGACAAGCTTCTCCCCTTCCTGCAGAAAGACAAGTTTTTGTGTCCTTGTGATTCTTTCAGAGTTTATTTGAAGAATAAACCTAACAGCAGATGTTTAGTAGCTGAAAAGTAAAGTCTAGCCTTCAGGAGATCCTGCTGACTATTCCACAGATGGGACCCATAAGAGAGGAAAAAGCCTCACTGTTTGTTGTGACTCTTGGAAATGATGACAGATCGGTGCTGAAGGACTGGAGGTGTTAAAAGCAGCTCTGTACTGTAAGACCACAGGGCCCATTTCAAAAGCATTTATTCTGAAACATGTCAGTAATTAAAGCTTTAAATTACTACATTTGTACATTTAAGAAAATGCATTAGATTAATAAAACTATGTGTTTATGTGTAATGTTGCTTTTAAATATAAGTGCACAAATATGTCTGACGAGATGTAAGAAATGTTAGAAAACATGATTGTATTAGAAGTTTTGTGGGGAAAAAGGTAATTCTATTCTCATTTCTATGTTTTTTAAATGAAACATTTAGAGATTGGTAGATTTAATCTCCGCAATCATTGTTGAACTCAAAACGTTTCTTTAAAACGTGTCATAAACTCTAAATCCTGAGACATGACTGGCCTTTCCTTCATCTTGTCTCTGATTTGGGTGATTTTACAGAGGACTGCGGCCAACTTGACAGAACTTTAAGTCTCAGAGCAGAAAGCTGATTACTGTGGTTCTTATGTTAAATCAGTCTTTTATGTCCAAAATGTGCTATATTATAATTTTATTTCACAAACTTGTGTTAAAAAGATCTTTGAATTATTACCAAAATAAAATCATCAAAACTATGGTTATTGATTATTTTCTTCCTTTAACATCCTCAGATCTTTATCTTTGGAAATTCATCTGTATGTTGCAACAACTGGAGTCAGAAGTTTACATACACTCATCCTGGGACAGAACGTCATTTTGCTTCTGGGCGTCACACTAATTTATTCAAACTATTGTTTCCAGGTTAAAATGATGAATCTGAATTCAGTGTAGATGAAAAGTAATGATGAGTTTTATACTTATTTTAATGGTTTTATATGCAGATAAATCTGTATAAATTTGACTATTTAGAAAAAGATTACTATTTTCTGTCAGTCATTTCAGAAACATAAATTCATATGTGCTTCTGTAAAGGTTTTGTTAAAAGTCTTTTACCAAACAGAAAATCTTTTGGGTTTCTGATAAATCACTGCAAAAGTTACAACCAACAGAACTGAACACACCTTATTTTATTACATCTAAAAGGAACTGAGTTGTTCATGGACTTTGACCCAGAATCTCATGTTCCTGTTACTTTGAACCTGTTTTACCATAAATGAGTCTCTGCAGAGCGGGTACGTACTGAAACCTTCTAATCCTTCTATCGCTCCATTTTTCACTTTAAGTTATTAATCTAGTCTGAAATATTTTCTCATTGTTCATATCACTGAAAGTCATTTTTAGTCACATTGTTAGATTATGAGTTTATTTTGATTGATAAAAACTCTTGAAATTAAACTGAGGGAAAAACAAATATCATTTGTTTAATGCCTTAACAGATTTAAATGAAAGGATTTTAAAATGACGATTGTAAATTTTAACATTTGTTTTTGGTACCTTACCACTGATTTCATGGTTCAGGTTCTTTTTACGATTGTTGGTTGTTTAACTGAACCTGCTGCAGGTTTGTCTTAATCAAAATGTTGGTGCATGTAAATGAAACTGGATGTTAAATTTTATCTCCTGTATTAAACTACACTTTATTGCTTTTTTAACCCTATTTAGGGCCAGGGCCAAAAAAGTGTACATTTGGGAGGAAAAAAGGGCCTTTTTCTAAAAATTCTGGAGGGCTAACCCTAGGTCGTAGGGTTACGGGGTCAATCTCTAAAAATCCGGTTATCCCTCGTTACCCCTATGACCCCCCCCTACCGATTTTTAAGACCCCCGGTCTCCCCGTCAGAGACCCCCAAACAGGACAAACTTTTCACAAAAATCATGGTTTTTGCTCCCTCGTGGCAACATTCGCTGTAATAACGTGTTTCTGCCACCAGATGGCATCGTTGCCATCTCGGTGTTTCTGTCAATGGGGAAAACTGCCACTTGGGTATTAGACCCGAACTTGCCACATGGGTATTCCATCAATGGGGGTGTTGCCACTTGGGTATTTTTACCCATACAACTGACACTTTGTCACATTTCACTCCATTTGGGCTTGCCAATTGGGTGTTTATGACAATGGGGGCTTGCCACCTGGGTATTCCTGAACATGGGGGGTTGCCACTTGGGTGTTTATGTCAATGGGGGCTTGCCACCTGGGTATTCGTGAACATGGGGCTTGCCACCTGGGTATTCCTGAACATGAGGGCTTGCCACCTGGGTATTCCTGAACATGAGGGCTTGCCACCTGGGTATTCGTGAACATGGGGCTTGCCACTTGGGGGACCAAGGGTTAAGCACCGTCCGAACCTGGGTACCCACACTTGCCAAATGGGGGTATATGACCACGGGGGTGTTGCCACTTGGGGGACCGAGACTTCAGCACCATTCGAACCTGGGTACCCAGACTTGCCACATGGGTGTTTATGTCAATGGGGGCTTGCCACTTGGGGGACCAGGGCAGATCATGGAGCTCATTTACCCAGGGATAGGGCACCCAAGGCCCGCATGGAGGTTGGATGAACCACCCCTTGGACCTCCAGAGAACCAGGGGGACTCATGGAGCTTAAGTACCCAGGAGTGGAGCACCATGGGGCTTGCCACCTGGGTGTTTATGTCAATGGGGGCTTGCCACTTGGGGGACCAAGACTTAAGCACCATTCGAACCTGGGGACCCAGACTTAAGCCAAATGGGTGTTTAGGACTATGGGGGTCTTGCCACTTTGGGGACCCACACTTAAGCACCCTTCGAACCTGGGTACCCCACACTTAAGCACCCCTCCGCGGACTACACCCACCAGTCCGCAGGCCCAGAGTCTCGTGCCCCTGGTAAGGCTCCCTTTGTGGACATGGCTTGCCACTTGGGTGTTTATGACAATGGGAGGGTTGCCACCTGGGTATTCGAGTACATGGGGCTTGCCACCTGGGTATTCGTGAACATGGGGCTTGCCTCTTGGGTGTTTATGACAATGGGAGGGTTGCCACCTGGGTATTCGAGTACATGGGGCTTGCCACCTGGGTGTTTATGTCAATGGGGGCTTGCCACTTGGGGGACCAAGACTTAAGCACCATTGGAACCTGTGTACCCCACACTTAAGCACCCCTACACGGACTACACCCACCAGTGTGCATGGCCCAGAGTCTCGTGCCCCTGGTAAGGCTGCCTTTGTGGACATGGGCTTGCCTCTTGGGTGTTTAGGACAATGGGAGGGTTGCCACCTGGGTATTTGAGTATATGGGGCTTGCCAAATGGGTATTTGGACCTCCAGAGGACCAGGGCAGATCATGGAGCTCATTTACCCAGGGATAGGGCACCCAAAGCCCGCATGGAGGGCAGATGAACCACCCCCATGGACCTCCAGACAACCAGGGGGGACTCATGGAGCTCCTTTACCCAGTGATAGGGCACCATGGGGCTTGCCACCTGGGTGTTTATGTCAATGGGGGCTTGCCACCTGGGTATTCGGGAACATGGGGCTTGCCAAATGGGTATCATAAAGGAGTATGCCCAAATAGCAGTTAAGTGATTGGTGCATTGTCGGTGCCTTTTCTCAGCAGAGATTTCCTTCTGCCTTTCCGGGGCGGCAGTCGAACCACAAATACCGTGCCGTTTGGGCGGACCGACCTTCACTCCCCCGTGGCACAATGGTTAAGAAGCTTGCCTCCCACCCGGCAGAGCCTGGTTCGATACCAGCTTGGGACGCAGAGCTGCAGGACTTGCCATCCGGGTATCATTTTCAATTGCATTGATGCCATATGGGAACCGACATTCACGGGGGCTTTAAGGGGGGGTCCCGTGCATTTATTGGGCCAAAGGTGAGCTCGGGTCATCACACACACTTGGAAGAATAAACGAAACCAGGCACAACCTCCTCTGATGCCCCCCTGCTCTGGGGGGGCTTTGCCAAGGAGTGGAGCACCATAACCCCGCATGGAGGTTGGGAGACAGACACCTTGGACCTCCAGACAACCAGGGGGGACTCATGGAGCTCATTTACCCAGGAATGGAGCACCATAACCCCGCATGGAGGGTGGGAGACAGACCCCCTGGACCTCCAGAGAACCAGGGGGACTCATGGAGCTCAAGTACCCAGGAATGAAGCACCATAACCCCGCATGGAGGGCAGATGAACCACCCCCATGGACCTCCAGAGAACCAGGGGGACTCATGGAGCTCATGTACCCAGGAATGGAGCACCATAACCCCGCATGGAGGCTGGATGAAACAGCCCCTGGACCTCCAGAGAACCAGGGCACATCATGGAGCTCATGTACCCAGGAATGAAGCACCATAACCCCGCATGGAGGGTGGGAGACAGACCCCCTGGACCTCCAGAGAACCAGGGGGGACTCATGGAACTCATTTACCCAGGGCTAGGGCACTGAAAGCCCGCATGGAGGGCAGATGAACCACCCCCATGGACCTCCAGAGAACCAGGGGGACTCATGGAGCTCATGTACCCAGGAATGAAGCACCATAACCCCGCATGGAGGTAGGATGAACCACCCCCATGGACCTCCAGAGAACCAGGGGGACTCATGGAGCTCAAGTACCCAGGAATGGAGCACCATAACCCCGCATGGAGGGTGGGAGACAGACCCCCTGGACCTCCAGAGAACCAGGGCACATCATGGAGCTCATGTACCCAGGAATGGAGCACCATAACCCCGCATGGAGGCTGGATGAAACAGCCCCTGGACCTCCAGAGAACCAGGGCACATCATGGAGCTCATGTACCCAGGAATGGAGCACCATAACCCCGCATGGAGGTAGGATGAACCACCCCCATGGACCTCCACAGTAGTACCCATGAACCACCCCCATGGACCTCCTGACTAGTACCCATGAACCACCAGCACTCAGACACTTAGCACACACAGCTAAGCCACTTTGCCACCAAGGATCACAGGTCAGAATACCCAAGTGGCAGGCCTCCCAATCCCCCACAATGCCCGTGGACCACACTACCCATGAACCACCAGCACTCAGACACTTAGCAGACCCAGCTAACCCACTTTGCCACCAGGGATCACCGGTCGGAACACCCAGGTGGCAGGCCCTCTGAGCTGAAAGTGAAAATCTGACATGATTCTAATCCTAATACAAGAGCTCCATCCAGGGGATTTTGCATGAACTGCATATGCACCCATATGACTCCAAAAGCGCCCAAATGGCCCATTCAAAGGAATACCGAGGTGGCAAACGAGCTCTTGCAGCCACTTAGGCATAGTGGCAGAACACGGCGGTGTCAAAGCCTATGGGAAAATTTTGCCACTTCGGACCGTGGCCCTAACCCAAGTATGTTTTTTTTTTTTTTTGTTATATTCGGTTTTACATCATTTTCTAATGTTTTAACGTTTCATTGTAACTTCAGGAAGCATTTTATATTTCTGTATTTGAAAATCTTAAAGACTTTGGTTTTTGTGTAATTTTGAGTTCTTTACCGTTAATAAATATTTATTTAATATCTTCCTTTAAAGTTTGCATGTTCCTCTATGTCTTAATTTGAAGTGTTTTCTTATTCTCTGTTCAATATTGACATTTTCAATAATTATTTTAAAAATATTTATTTGGAAATAAAAAGCTAGTTATATTTGAAATCAATCATGACAAAATAAACTAAAGGCTGAAGACCACAAGCAATATATAAAACAATATTTATTTACATAGTTGCCATTTCATTTTTGATAGAAATCCTTTAACACTAAATTAATTTAAAACCATACTCTCTGTGCTTTAATATTACATTTACAGGTTGGGTCATAAGCAAAAGATGTTAACTATAAATCATCTCTCCATTATTGCTGTGATTGGCTTCCTGCTCCTCATGTTCACCTGCAAAGGTAATCTTTACACAAATATATAGGAATCTGTTTAAATTTAGTTTGACTGTGACTGTGATATTTATCAGTGTTTCCTCTATGACTCCAGGATTAGAAATGTTTGCTTTAGTCACCACAGGTTGGGAAAAGTCAAGACGGTTAGTTAACAAAGACATTTTTTCTTTTAGGGTTGAAGATTCAACACAATCTGAGTTTCAGTTAGTCAACAAAAATCTGCATGAAATGAGGTAGAGCAGTTCTGTTGACCAAATTACAAACACGTTACCAGCAGTCATTCATGTTTGTTTATATTAATCTTCTTAATCTGCTTAATCTTCTTTATTTAAGGTATTTTATTCAAGTTTGGTGAACAACAAATTGCTGAATAAATACCCACTGGTGTATTTATTTACTCCTTAAGCTATTGCACTCTTGACCATTTGACTCATTCATCTGTCTTGCATTAATTTGACAAATTAGAGATTAGTTCAGTGTTATAATCTTAATCTTTCAAAACAAAATGAACTAAAACCAGCCAGTGTGCTTTTAATCCTCACAGTTTCTAAAACCTGTTAAAGTTGTAAAATCTCTGAATGCAGTAAAACAGAAACTGATGTTAAATCTGGATGGAATAGACAGAAAATAGTTTAATATTAATGTGTGTGTCATCACACACTTTCTGGCTGAATAAGTGCTAATAACCACATACTGTATAATAAAAGTGGTAGTTGTTTACTATTCTAATGATACTTTAATGGGAATAGCTACAACCACTAGAGGGCAGCAAAGTGCCTCCAAAACAAGCATGTAAATCAACACAAGGTGATTTTTGTTATGTTGGTTTTAAGAAAAATTGCCGCTAGATATGAAATTTTTCATCTTTTGTCATTTTCAGGTGAGTCACAGCAGACAGATTCGTCCCAGTCAGTTACAGTGTTGGTCGGTGAGGCCGTGGTTCTGCCGTGTTTCCTGAAACCTCCTAAAGATGCGTCTAAGATGACAGTGGAGTGGGGCAGACCCGACCTGAAACCCAGATTTGTGTTTGTGAGTCTTGAAGGTCAAGAATATACAGCCGACCAAAACGAAGCCTACAGGGGAAGATCGTCAATGTTTCCTGAAAATCTGAAAAATGGAGACGTTTCACTGAAACTCTCTGATGTCAGAATATCTGACAATGGAAGATACAGATGCTACTTACCCAAAGAGAAGAAGGAATATTTTGTTGAGCTTGTTGTTGGTAAGTAAAGAAAATAACTTAAAACATACAGTATACAATTAAAAAGCATATCTTCATGTTAATGTTTACTAAGGAATATTTGCAAAGACATTTTAACTAAAAACTACATCAGTTATCAAAGGTTTTACATCATGTTCCGAAATCAGCAAATTTAAAGATTTTATAGACAAGATTGTTTAATTATCTGATTTTGAATAAAACTCACTGAAAATGTGCGTCACTATGAACTTAAAATAAAAACAATTTAACATTTTAACTCAGATTGTGTATTATAATCTGTAATGTTTGTAATATTTTGAAAGATCTATGCTGAGTGCAGCTGTAAGGTTATCATTACCAAGTTTATTTATAATTGTTGATTCAAGACATAAAAATGATTGAAAAGTATTTTAACATAACAAAAACATTTAGAAGTTTTAAACACTTTTACTGTTACATTTGAAAGCAACATAGAATGAAATAATTGAGTAAATTTTACTTTAAATAAAAATCCCCTTCAAATTAACTTCCTGTTCATCACATACTGACTGTTCATAAATGCTTCACTTACAAAAGAAAAACATGAAGTTTATTCTGCCTCTTCAGTTCAGTTACAGCTTAAATGTAACATTTAGCTGATTTTCACAGATCGACTGTTAAACGATGTGATTCTTTTTCTGTCCTCTGATCATCAGGTTCTGTTTCCTCACCTGGTGTCAGTTTATCTGGACTGGATGTCAGCAGCAGTGGAGTGATGCTGGACTGCAGGGCTGCAGGCTGGTATCCAGAACCTGAGCTGTTCTGGCTGGACGGTGACGGAAACATCATGTCTGCTGGACCTGCAGAGAAAAGCCCAGATCCTGATGGTGTTTACACTGTTAGCAGCAGAGTGACTGTAGAGAAGAGAAACTACAACAACTTTACCTGCAGAGTCCAACAGAGAGACATCAACCAGAGCAGAGAGACACACATTCATGTTCCAGGTAGGAAACTAAAACATTTTGATCAGTAAACAGCTCAGATATTGTTTTTACATGAAACTCTTCATGACTCTGTTTCAGATGGTTTCTTCATTTCTCAGTCTGACTGTAATATTTTTAACATTTTTGCTGGGATTTTGGGCCTCATAATTGTTATTGGAGCTGCTGGGTTTATATGGAAATGGAGGCAAACTGAAATATGTGAGTTAATTATTATTAATGTGTTTTATTGTTCAATGAGATGCCATATTTAAACATATATTCAGGTTTTTAAACAGACCCAGAATAAATAAATGAATTTCTCTGAACTACATATTTTGCTAATCAGAAACTCAACTGATGGAAAAACTTAATTTTATTTATTTAATTTCTTGTTTCTGCAGCAAAGAAGAAGCTAAAAGTTCAAGCGAATGAGGAGGAAAAGCAGCTCATGATAAAAGAAAAAGAGAAATTATCTGAGAAGAAATCAAAGCTTGAGGAGGAGTTAAAATATAGAAATGAGGATCAGAAAATTATTGATCAGCTGATTGGAGCATTAATGGAGACGTCAGAGGAACTGAAGAATCAGAGAAAACAACTCCGTGATCAAAGAGAGAAAACAGAGAAAATGATTGATGAGGATGAGAAGAAATTTAACACAATTATTGATGAAGAAAGAAACCAGACGGAGAACTTGGTAGAGACTAGAGCACGAGGATATTTAAAACTGAAGGGAATCATAGCAGAGAGTCTAGAGAAAATGGAGAAGAGAAAGAAATATCATCAACATGTGGAACTGATGACAGAGAAACTAGTAGAGAAAACATGTAAAGAGGTTAACAGGCTGAAGGAGAGGAAACAGGAAATAGAGAAAAATGTAGAGGAAATTAAAAAACAACTTGATGAAATGAAAACATGAATGTTATTTCACCACTGAGACAGAAACAGATTCAGTTCATTTTTTACATGATGTCAGAAAATATGTCAAGTTTCATCTCAGCAGATTGTCTGATTTTTCATTAAGGTGTTTTTCTGAGTAGAAAATATAAGATAAAGACATTTTCTCAGATACAAAGTTTTCTTTTCATAAAGTTTAGAAACTTTAGGAATTAAACTAGAACATATTATATAAAAAAGGCAAAGCTTGAGAAGTTTTTTTTACTTTTCTTTTATCCTCTAAATTTCTCTGGGTTCAGTTTCAGGACAAAGTGAGAGAATCTAATTTATTTATATCAGCAGATAAATTCAGTTTAATGACCTCTGATGTTTCCATCTATGTTGACCAGTAAAGTTTTCTACTGTAGAAGAAACTACAAAACATTAATTAATGTGCAAGATGTAAAAATTATAGCTACCATTTGCTTTTTTTTTGCTAATATGAAGTTTGTTTTTTCAAGCTTTTTTGTATTTCTTTACCTTTTTTATTTCTATTATCTTTCATGTATTTACCAATGTATTTTTTAAAGTGTGCCATTTTCTTTAAATAGTGATAGAGTCCATCAGGAACATGATCCTCAATTTAACCAAAATAAAAGGCTCAAAAGTTATCATACAGTTGATCTTATTTAAAACAAACTACAAGAATAAATAACTGCGAAAACTTGTGAAAGAACAAAACAATTCATTTGAAATCTCTTAATATTGTCATATATAACCTGATATTTGTAACTGATCGTTGTGATGAAATTATGTTCAAATTAATTTTTAAAATAGTTGTTATATTCTCACAGTTTTCTGTTACAGTGAATAATATATAAACTCAACAATATGAAATACAAGAAATCATGACAAGAAATGAATGCACAGCTGTTTTTATTTGATTCACACCTTTAAAGGTCAATGATTAAAGATTTTATTTAATATGCACTATGAGTTAAAGACAACCTGGTCAAGTTATGGAAAATATAATACATCATATCTAAAATAAAAAAACTTTATTGAGAACCAAAGTTTTAATTATTTAAATCCATTTTGATTCTAAAAGAAATGGATTTGCCAATAAAAGAGAAAAACTATTTAAGTTTATTAACATTTTTATGCTTCCTGACACATTTTGATCATATTTTGCATCTCAGAAGTTCAAGCTGTCGGTTTACTTCCTGTCAGTGATGCGTTTCCTCCTCTGACAGACATGGACTGACGCTGTCTGTGGTTCTGCTCCTGATGGGAAACAAAACAATCAGTCAAGATTTAGTTTGAATCTCAATTTAGAGATTTCTCTTTGTGGAGGATTTATGTTACTGACTGAAGTTTCATATTGATTTATTTTGCCTCTATGCAGTTTTTAAATAAATAAATAATAATATTCTTGAGGTGAACCTGATGCAGAAGCTGCACCTCATCTCTCTGCTGCAGCAGCCGTGTGTATTTTTGATCATAACTTGCACTGATGTACAAAATAAACACAGCAGGTCGTTTTGCTGAAGCCTGTGGTTTTAATTTGAGGTTTTAAATCGAGAAGTTAAAAATTCTCCCCTTCGCTTCACAGATATCTGAAGATAGTTTAATAAACTGCTTTTAAAATTAAACACTGAGACCAAATTACCACAACCTGCACTAAATGTTTAAAGTTGTTAATTTATAGGGTTTAAAACTTACTGAATTAATTTTTAGCTCATAGTTTGAATACATCAAGTTATTGAATGAAATTATGCAGAAGAAAAGCAAAAAGACAAACTGTTGTAGAGGCCAGCATAATTTGCTGATCAGACATGCTGTCAATAAATAACTAACCTGGATATAAATGATTTTATTACCTTTTCTCAGCTTGTAGAGAATCACTCCAGTCACCAGAGACAACAAGACAAATAACACGACTCTGACAGCCGACTCCAGACTGAAGGTTTTGTTCTGCTCACACTGAACAGGAGTTTCTTCAGTTGGTCCTGAAAGTATATTTTAGGTATTAAAATATAAATATGACATCAACATAACGGGAAGTAAAACTTAAGACAAACTGACTAAAAGGAATGACTAACCTGTCACAGCAGGACTCTCTTCACTCAGTGCTGAATATTCCAGCTCAGTTATGAGCCTTTAAAACGTGACACCAACCTGTGAGTGTTCTGTGAACAGCCAGCCGGCTGTCAGGAGATTCTCCGGCTCCAGAGATGCTGCAGCTGTAGTTCCCTTCATCGGCCTTGGAGACGTTTCTGATGGTCATGTAGCTGTTGCTGCTGTAGCAGGTCATGAGATGGAGACCATCTTTATAGAAATCTCTGATGTGATGCAGCTCAGTTTTCTGGTGGATACACCGAAGTGTCACTTCTGATCCTTCTGCTACTGGTTGGACTGGAACCTCCAGGATCACCAGACCAGCTGAAGAATAAATATGGAGATAATTTATTTAAAAAGAAACATAACACATCAGGAGGGCGTTCTTCTGTTCTTTAACAATTTGACAATGACACACATGCACCCACTAAACAATATTTCAACTCATATGCTCCCAGTCCAACACACACACATACACACACCAATCCACCCCTACAAGCCATGCAAAGTCAATTATACATCAGCAAAATGCTATTTTGATGCTGAATGCAGTTTTGATTAATAAAGTCAATCAAACTTCTATGAAGCAAATCAGCTCTGGTGCAAATGATTTATTTGGTATCCCAAAAAAAGACACTCACTTTATATATATATATATATATGTGTGGAAAAATTAAGAGGTCACTTAAATAATCAGTTTCTCTGATTTTACTCTTTATAGGTTTATGTCTGAGTAAAATGAAAATTGTTAATTTACTCTATGAACTACTGACAACATGTGTCTGAAATTCCAAAGATTTTTTATTTTTTGTAGAAAATGAGAAATGGTCAAAATAATGAAGATGCAGCGCTTTCAGACCTCAAATAATGCAAAGAAAACAAGTTTATATTCATTTAGAAACAACAATACTAATGTTTTAACTCCGGAAGAGTTCAGAAATCAATATTTGGTGGAATAATCATATACCTACATATTTCTTTTCTTTTCTTCATACTAAATATTCTTCAATCTAGCTAATTATAGCATCTTGGCAAGACAAAACCATGACTTATTTTTATAAGATGAATTGAAGGAAATCTGGTTTTATTGTCTGTTTTTAAATCCAAAACAAAATGTACAGTGCATTCAAAGGTAAAATATAAAAGAGTATTTTGAGGTTACTCTACTCTCTGTATAAATTTCCAGTTATTAGTTTAGTATGAATAGATTTCATGTTCTTTTCTAATCTGAACCCTTTTCTGAATTATTGACCTGTAATAGAGACGCTGAGGGTCCGGCTCGTCTCCCCCAGGTCGTTTTCACACCAGTACTCTCCACTGTGTTTTTCCAAGGCCGGTTTGATGGTGCAGGATGGAGCTGGGGAGCTGCAGGGGTCTGAAGAGTTTGTTGGTCTGGATTTGTGAAACTCCCTCATTACTCTCCAGACATTTGCATCTTCCATCAGTTCACACTGGACAGTAATGGACTCATACTCAAAGAACTGAAGTCTCCTTGGAAAAATATCCGGGAAAGATGCATCTGAGTGGAAAACAAAGGGAAAAGCATGTGTTACAGAAAAAATAAGAGCACTGGTAAACACTAACTCATATGAAACAATTGAACTGATCAGATTTGAAATTTTCTTTTTCAATAAGTTAAACTAAACGCAGCTTAAATGTCACTTTTTGTAAAAACCTGTTTGTGATGCTCAACAACTCACCAGCGTTTTCAGCCGGTTCAGTTTGTTCAGTCAGCAGAACAAACATGTTCATCACTGCAAACACATTAAAATGAGATGAATATCTGATATGAACTGAGACAGAAGCTGCTTATTAAATGTTGTACTTACAGAAGCAGACAGATGTAACCTCCATGACGCTCAGCGTTACTGGAGTGAAGTTCTTCACACCGACTCATAATGATCACGTCGGTCAGCACTTCCTCTTCCTGTCTGGTTTATTTCAGGGCTTATTAAAACTGCAGGCTGAATTTGTATTTCTAGAAATAACAGAGCAGCCCACTGACTCTGTGCTGCACCTTTTAAAACACTTACAGCTCTGCACACCGTCAGTAAAGTGCAGCAGAAATCAGCTGTTGCTCCACAGACGTTTGCATGAAATGACTGACTGTCTTCCTCTCTGCAGCCAGTTTCAGTCGGGCTCTGCTCTGCTTGGTGAACAGCTAATACACGACCATGCAAAAATAGTCTCTTTTCTTATTTAAAATAAAAAGAAAATCAATACTATTGATCATCGTTCACGTCTGTCTGAGGTTTTATGAATACATTTCTAAACACAGCATGTAATATGTGGAGAACAGCAGCAGATGCAGGAAGTTGAACCAGTCATGATGGAGGAAAAGGCCTGCAGCAGGGGGAGACCAGAGTCTCATACTCAGTCTCTGGAGTAAATACCAAGAGTTTCAAAAACCATGGCAGTCACCATGGCAACATGCATCACATTTAGTCTGTGACATCATTAAAATGACCAATTAACACATAAAATATGGAGTGGAGTCAAATTTTATTATAATCCTGTTTCTTTAGAGATTTGCACATTTTAGGAGATACTTTCAAGAGATGTATTTTTTCTTCATTTGGAGGAGTTCATTGAACTATCACTTCCGGACCCAACTGCTCCAGTGTTATTGCACCACACCTCATTTTACAGTCATTTTATCTGAGACTTTTGCCCCCTGCAGTTTATAAAGAACAAAGGAGACGATGCATTCAGGAAGGTAATCTTATTTTTCTCCAATGTAAATTCTTCTACTTTACTTCCTAATGTGTTAAACTTTGTTTTCTTCTATCACTTTTTTATCTCCAGGATGATTCTCGCGCCTCAAAGTTTATCTCTAAAACCTTCGATCAAAGCGTTTGTGTTTGCTGAACTCATGTTTGGTTTCCTTCTCCTGGGATTCACCTGCAAAGGTAACTTACTAAGAAACACTGGCGACGATTCTGCAGACAGAAAGATACATTAGTTACTGTTCGCTGCCAAATGAAGAGCTGAGTTCATTTATGTATTATAAAGAAATGAGACGTTTGGTAGTAAAAATCTCTGAGACAAGTTATAAAGCTTTACATGTTGTAATAAAATCTAATAGTTTCTGTTTTCCTTTCCAGGATGAGTCTCTGGAGACGAAGCGTCCTCGGCTCGTTGCAGCGATGGCCGGTGATGACGTGGTTTTACCGTGTCACCTGGGAGTTACTGTGAACCCCGACGAGTTGGTGGTGGAATGGGGGAGACTGGACCTCAACCCCAGATTTGTGTTTATGTGGTTTGAAGGGAGTGAAAATGTAAATGAGAAAAACATCGCATACAAGGGAAGAACGTCTGTGTTCACAGACAGACTGAGAGACGGAGACGTTTCATTGAGGCTGACGGCTGTAAAACACTCTGACAACGGCAGATTCAGATGCTACAATCCAAAAGAGATTCAAGAATATTCTGTTGACCTGCTTGTTGGTGAGAAAACACAGATCAGTAAATTCAAAAACTATTTTCTTTTCTTTTTTCTTTCTTTGCTTGGGGATGTGGCCAACAATGTGCTGAGCTTTTCTAGCATCTGTTTTTAAAGTAACAGTAGCAATACTTCTAAATAGTTTTAACTAAGTAAAAGTAAAAATTACTCAAGAGTAAAAAAGTATTTTGTAAAAATCTTACTCAAGTACTGAGTGACAGATCGTAAATCCGATTTAATATTTCTACATGATGTAATCAGAATAAATATAATGTTACATTCAAAGTTTGATCTATTAAAAACTAAAACAAAACTAATGTAAGATAACAGATTCAGGAAAAAGAAACACTTTTCAAATATATATTTTGTTCACAATTAAACGTAAAAAAATTATATTTACAGTAGTTAATGTGTATATGTTAGAATAGGGTAACATATATTTAGTGTATTGTGTCTTATTGATCTTCAAATAATTAACTCTGTTAAACTGTTCATGATTTATTTACACATGTAAAATGTGTCAGTTTATATTCTGCCTCCTGCTGGCCTAAAGTGGTACCTACAGCATGTTTACTTTTATTATTGTATCCTCACACAAGGGCTGTTTTTGCTAAAATGACAGAAAGAGATTAATTTAAACACGGCTAAATGTAAAGAGACGGGAATTTAAAAAACTATGAGTCATAATTAGTCTGTTTTTCCCACATTTGGATTTACTTTAGGTTAAATTGGTTTTCATGCATATTCCTATAAACTATCATCCTGCAAAGCATAAAGAAATAATCTGACATCTCTGTCCTCTGATCATCAGGTTCTGTTTCCTCACCTGGTGTCAGTTTATCTGGACTGGATGTCAGCAGCAGTGGAGTGATGCTGGACTGCAGGGCTGCAGGCTGGTATCCAGAACCTGAGCTGTTCTGGCTGGACGGAGACGGAAACATCATGTCTGCTGGACCTGCAGAGAAAAGCCCAGATCCTGATGGTGTTTACACTGTTAGCAGCAGAGTGACTGTAGAGAAGAGAAACTACAACAACTTTACCTGCAGAGTCCAACAGAGAGACATCAACCAGAGCAGAGAGACACACATTCATGTTCCAGGTTGGAAACTAAAACATTTTGATCAGTAAACAGCTCAGATATTGTTTTTACATGAAACTCTTCATGACTCTGTTTCAGATGGTTTCTTCATTCCTGAGCCTGACTGTAGCGTTTCTATCGGCTCTATGGTGATTCTGCTTTTCACACTTTTTATTGGAGCTGCTGCTTTTATATGGAAATGGAGGCAAACTGAAATATGTGAGTTAATTATTATTGTGTTTTATTGTTCAATGAGATGCCATATTTAACCATCTATTCAGGTTTTTAAACAGACCCAGAATAAATAAATAAATTTCTCTGAAGTACATATTTTGCTAATCAGAAACTCAACTGATGGAAAAACTTAATTTTATTTATTTAATTTCTTGTTTCTGCAGCAAAGAAGAATCTAAAAGTTCAAGCGAATGAGGAGGAAAAGCAGCTCATGATAAAAGAAAAAGAGAAATTATCTGAGAAGAAATCAAAGCTTGAGGAGGAGTTAAAATATAGAAATGAGGATCAGAAAATTATTGATCAGCTGATTGGAGCATTAATGGAGACGTCAGAGGAACTGAAGAATCAGAGAAAACAACTCCGTGATCAAAGAGAGAAAACAGAGAAAATGATTGATGAGGATGAGAAGAAATTTAACACAATTATTGATGAAGAAAGAAACCAGACGGAGAACTTGGTAGAGACTAGAGCACGAGGATATTTAAAACTGAAGGGAATCATAGCAGAGAGTCTAGAGAAAATGGAGAAGAGAAAGAAAGATCATCAACATGTGGAACTGATGACAGAGAAACTAGTAGAGAAAACATGTAAAGAGGTTAACAGGCTGAAGGAGAGGAAACAGGAAATAGAGAAAAATGTAGAGGAAATTAAAAAACAACTTGATGAAATGAAAACATGAATGTTATTTCACCACTGAGACAGAAACAGATTCAGTTCATTTGTTTTTACATGATGTGAGGAAATAAAATTATCAGGTTTCAGTTCATTGGATTCGGTGGAAACTTTCAGACGTTTTTCTGATTCAGGGCAAAAAACATTTTGAAGAAATAAATCAGCAGAAAAGTTTAAACTCAGCAGTCATTTGATTTTTACATGTAAGGATTGTTTTAAAAATGTCCTGGATGTGATTCATTAAATTAACTCCAACCAGGAACAAATATGGACTTTATAACTGTAACATAAATATCTGAAAACAGATATTTATCTGTTTTCAGATATTTATGTTTATTCTGAGGATTTATCTTCATCCTGACATTTGATTCAGTCTCTTTTTTATCAGGACACAGAATAAGACATGTTTGCTTTTTGTTTTAGTGCTTAAAACAAAATGTTTTGTCACTTTTTTGTATTTATTTAACTTTTCTTTAAATCTGGTCATTTCCCTTAATGCCTCTCAGAATGAACATCAAAATATCCAGTAACAAGGAGACTTTCTGTTGATTGTTTTACAGCAAATGTTTGTATCTGTGTTTTATTCTCATGTGTTTTAATCTGTGTTTTATAAATATTGCACAGTACTTTGGAGCAGTTGTTCACTTTGACTTAAAAAAGGGGAATTAATTTAATCACTACGAATATTGACAATTTATTTAGATAATTTGGTACGCATAACAGTTTGAAGTATCTGTGAAAAAAAAACAAATGCATGAAAATGGAATTAAATGATGTATAAAGCTAAACATGCGTCTGTTTTGTCCGAAAATACATCAGAGCAGTTCAATCTGTTAACAGCAGACAGAAAAATCAAAACCTTTGTTTTCTGAAATATTTAAACTAAAAGTCTTTCAGTTTTCAAACAATGAAATTTGTAAAAAGCTAAAGTTAAAGAAACAAAAATTATCCACATCCAGGCTGCATTTAACACGCAAATATCAGCTAAACTAATCCAGGGAAATATATATTTTTTTAATTAATGAAGAACAAATACTTTACTGAGCTAAATAATTTTGCTCTTTTAGTGCAGGAAAAAGAAGCATTAAGAAATTATCAAAAACCATTAATAGTCAAACATTTTCGTCACTGAATTGATGTTAGCAGAGTGTAATAATATTTCACTTTTTTTTACTTTATTTTCCCCTTGTGAAAAGTTTTTGACCATAAGTTGTATCTGTAAATTTAATAATGTGAATTTAATAATGTGAGATTAATTAATGTGAGTTTAATTAATGTGAGTTTCACAGAATCGACTGGTATCTTCATGGATCAGTTCATCGTTTCCTCCTCTGACAGACGGACTGCTGCTGTCCGCCGTCCTCTCTGCCTCTGATGAGACACAATGAAGGTCAAATTATGTTCATGTCTGTTTCCTCTCATTCAGTCTCAAAATTAGAAATGAAAACTCATCAGGCAGCAGCAGCAGCAGCAGCAGCAGCAGCAGCTATGCTTTTTGTACTATTTCCAGACATGATTTTCACAGTTACCTAAATAAACACTGAGGACCAAATTACTGTGGTTTTATTGTTCAACCTGAGAAGGTAAAAATATTCCCCTCTAAACTTCACAGACACAAAACTAATTATAAAACTGAACAAAATGTCAAAGCAAATGAGATCAATCAGTTTATGATGTTCAAAAGATATTGACTCAATATTTTGTCCATAGACTCAATAAATGGCAGGAAATTAAAAAACAGACAGAAAAACCTTCCAGCTGTTTGTCATAAAGATTCTTTATGATGCAATAATTTCCTGTAAAACCATCAAAATGTTTCACTGCATCGACTTTTGACTCATTCCTGAAAGCTTCATATTTCTTCAGACTTTAATAATTTACCTCTGAGACAAAATGTATCATTTCTATAACAATTGTTACAAATTTTGAAATAGTTAATTTACAGTAATATCTGTTTTAGTTCCTTTAGAATCTTAAGTGTTTTAAGATTAAACTAAATACAAAGTTATGCTTATTAAATAAAACGTCCTTAATCTATTTGGAAAAACTTTCAGATATTGAAGTATTAAGTGCATCTTGATCAAATTTAGATAAGTTGGCCTAAAATGAAATATTATTTTTTATCAAACTGAAAGCATCAAACAGTTTCATCATAAAACATAAAAGGAGCAAAACAATTTTCAAATAAGGAATTTAATTATCAGTCAAACCTCCGATCTAAACCAACCGGAGCCTGGCCCGTCTGTTTCAGTCCTGATCTCAACCAGGCTCTAATATTAATCACAAAAATATTTCACAGCATAAAGCAGGATAAAATAAAATAAAATTAAATATCCTAAAATAAAACAACTGTGTCCGACTCTATCACTGGTTTGATAAGCTAAAACATTTTCATTGTGCAAAGAAAGGAGATAAAAGGAACAAACACTTTGTCTAAGAATTGTGTTATAATCAGAATATTGTTGCATATTCATACACAATGTTTAGTTTATAGGAGTCCAGTAACAATATAATGGTGTTAAAAAGAAAAGCTATGAAGTAGAGAGTTTTTTACAGCAGCGACTTCAAACCACATTAACTTTATTAATTATAGTCCATTAAATAATGTTGTCAGTACAGAAATAAATGATTAATTATGAAGCATCTTACTGGTATGTTGTTTTCTCTTGTAGTGAATCAGAGCGATCACCGCTGACATCAAGGCCACAAGTAGAAATTTTGCTGCAGTCTGAAGAATGAAGGTTTCACACCGTTTGGACCGAACCAAATGACTCGGTCCAAACGACCCGTTTCTTTCAGACGGGCCTGAAAGAAACATTTCAAATGTTAGAAGACAAACAGATACAAACAAAGACAGACTGACCTGTTACAGCAGGACTCTCTTCACTCAGTGCTGAATATTCCAGCTCAGTTATGAGCCTTTAAAACGTGACACCAACCTGTGAGTGTTCTGTGAACAGCCAGCCGGCTGTCAGGAGATTCTCCGGCTCCAGAGATGCTGCAGCTGTAGTTCCCTTCATCGGCCTTAGAGACGTTTCTGATGGTCATGTTGCTGCTGTAGCAGGTCATGAGATGGAGACCATCTTTATAGAAATCGCTGATGTGATGCAGCTCAGTTTTCTGGTGGATACACCAAAGTGTCAGGTCTGATCCTTCTGCTACTGGTTGGACTGGAACCTCCAGGATCACCAGACCAGCTGAGAAGAATGAATATTCACAGAGAGCACATAATTTATTAAAAATGTACTTAATTAGAATTTAATGTACTTTATTTTTAGCCTAATTGTTGCAGGTGAAGGTTAAAGTGGTTTTTTTTTTAAATACCACAATGACATAATTTGTTCTTTTACTTTTTATTCTGTTTTCTACAAATTAATTTCAAGCCATACCTGTAATAGAAATATTAATAGAATTGGTCATTTCTCCTTCTTTATTTTCACACCAGTACTCTCCGCTGTACACTTCAAAGGCCGGATCCAGAGTGCAGGAAGGTTCTGCTGAGCTGCAGGGGTCCAAAGAATTTGTTCCTCTGTTTTGGTTGAATTTCCTCATTACTCTCCAGCCACTGACTCCATCTAAACACTCACATTGTACAGTTACAATCTCATACTCAAAGAACTGAAGTCTTTCTGGGAAAATGTAAGGAAAACCTGAATCAGAGCAGAAGAGAAGAAGAAAAGGATTGTTGAGTGGAAATAAATCAAAATTTAAAAAACAATAAAGTAGTTGTAGTTCTTTAAAAATATCAAATTAAGTTCATCTTTAGGGATTAAAATCAAACGATGTAACATAAATATTGGAACAATGATCAGTTTAATACTCACCAGTTTTCTGTTCAGTTTGTGAAATCAGCAGGAGAAACAAGTTGATCCCTGAAAAGAGACAAACATGCAGGATGAGAACGGACTGGCAGCTCGGTTACATGAACTGGTACTTACAGAACGATGGAGCCTCCATGACTGATGCCTGATGCCGACTGAACTGTTCAACACCGACACTGTCTGGGTCATACGGGTCAGAACTTCCTCTTCCTGTCTACGTTGTTTCTGGGGCTGAATGAAGCTGCAGGCTGAAGTTGAAGTTCTAGAAATAAATGCAGAGACACAAACTGACACATTTCTAAAAACACAGACTGGACTGATGGAGGTTTGATGCACCTGACGCTGATCGGAGTTATTTTAGATGATCTGTTTTCTAATTCAGAGTCTCTGACTGAAAGCTGCTCCTTTTACAGCTCAAACCTGCACACAGTATTTGACTATTTAGTTGTTCAACAATCAATTTTCAAACATAAAATATGTGAAATATGGTGAATTTTCTGCTAAATCACTTAAATAAAAAAATGAGCGCCAACAAAATCTGATTTAGTAAATAAAAAAAACAACCAATGAATAAATAATAAATTAGAGCATTCTTCTTTTACACACAGGCTGTGTGGTGCAAAGTGAACAAAGCTTGTTTGACCATGGAGAAGGAGATGATTGTGAACGTTGGAGAGAAAATATTTCCCTCTGATTATTGAAACTGAGCTGTGGAAAGTTTGTGCAGCACAAAATGTTTGCAGATCAGTCATGACTGCATCACACAGTGATGCTGCTGCTGCTTCCTCCTCCTGAAGCGATGAAAATCTCTGAACCGCCATCATCTGCTCATCGCTAGCAATGCTTTCTAACTGCAACGTTTCTTACTGCAAGACAAAACAGTGCAAGGGAGCACAGCAACATAAAAGACAATCACATCATCAATGAGCAATAAATATAAGTTAAGCACATTGTTAGTTTGTGTCTGTAGAGTTTATAGCAGCTTCATTAGTAGCTAAAACTCCTTTTTCATTCATTCTCCAGACTCCAGCAATGATTGTGGCTTTTTGCTCTCATTCTAGAGGTTGAGGGACATTATGTAGAGTAAAAATGTAGCATAAAAAAATAGCACCAATGTGGTTAGAAAGGAGTTAAAAGGTTTATTATGAGAAACTTTAGAGAAATTATGAGAGGATGTGCAACTCAAACCAATAAACAGTCAATACCTTTCAAAGTTTTCTAAGTGAAGTCAAATGGAACTACTCACAAAGTCCAACCAAGTTTTCACAGCAGAGCATTAAGGTCCAGCTGCTTTCTTCTTCTTCTTCTTGTTTTTAATGGGGTTGGCAAGCAACTTAATGGTGTGCATTACCGCCACCTACTGGTATGGAGTGTGGATCAGGACGCAACTTAAAAAAAAAGAAAACCACTAAATCCTTTCTATCAGTTTAGTTTTCTTAAGAAATTTTATGAAATAACATAAATATTCAGAGGAAGAGGAATATCTCAAAATATCTGGAATTTTTAACTGTAACTTATTCTTTAGAAGCCTATATTCTAATTTCCTTCTCTCCTCGGATTACTTTGGACATAACAATAAAACATGTTCTACTGTCTCTTCTTGAAGACAAAGATCACAATTACCTGATGGATGTTTCCCCATTTTAAATAGTGTACTGTTTAAACCTGTATGACCAAACCGTAATCTGGATATAATGTTTTCTTCTTTTCTACTTCTTTCTGTTGCCCTCATTGCACCAACTGTCCTTTGAATACAATAAAGCCATCTACCAGTTCTTTCTTCTTCCCACTGCTTCTGCCATCTTTCCTTAAGGAGAAGGATCATCCAAATGTAAAATTCAGCATTTAAAAATGAAAAAGTGAATCTTACTTTTGAGGAAAACTCATGTAAATATGTGATATTTATAGTGTTTTCTGATTGATTTTCACCTTTCAAAGCGTGATGGTTTCTTTTCTCCGGATCCCATACATTCCAGCAGCTGCTTCTGGGTTCTCCCACTGACACGTAGCAAAAAAAATACTTTTATTAGTCATTGTCAGTTACACAAGAGCCTCAGATGTAGTTCACAACTTCAATAACCTTACATTAACTCTTCTGTGACCCTGGTTATTTTGTTTGTTTAACTTTAACTGGGTTGATCCAAGATACATTAGACATGGTCAGGGTACATATAAGAGACCATAGATACACCCTCCCATCAAACTTCAATATGACAGGTTATGAATATGAACATGAATAATTAGGAGTATGACGGGGAGGGGGGAGGGACTTATATGTTAATGAATGTGACACCTCTTCCCGCTATGGGTCGTAGTGCTTGATGTCATGAGATAGAGTGGATGTTATTGGCTTATTGTAATTCTTTATCACAGCTCTGTACTGTTGGTGAGTCTGAAAGGCTGCTGTTCTTTAGTGGTCTAGACTTCCTCTCCCCCCAATACTTTGCACTTGGTCTGAAAGACACCTTTCTCCTCCTGCTCTTTGGTGGGATAATCAGACTTGCCACCTCAGCTGTCTTCTGCTCTTTGAGTGGTCAACCCAACCTGCTTCCTCTCCCCCCATCAAATTCTTTCTCCTGTCTTTGTATTCAGCTTGAAACACACCTCTCTTTGCTCATCCTATGACTCGTCTCCTCAGCATTAATTGTTTGTCCTGTTCTTCTGGGGTTCTGAGAGACACCCCCTACCTAGCTACAATTGTTTTTACCTATCTCCTTTTACCAAGGTGTTGAGGGGATCCGTTTTGGTGGCCTTAGGATCTCATCTCTGCTTTTTGCGGATGATGTGGTCCTATTGGCTTCATCGGGTCGTGATCTGCAGCTCTCGCTGGAGCGGTTCGCAGCCAAGTGTGAAGCGACCGGGATGAGGATCAGTGCCTCCAAATCCGAGGCCATGGTCTTGAGCCAGAAAAGGGTAGAGTGCCTTCTCCGGGTCAGGGGGGATGTCCTGCCCCAAGTGGAGGAGTTCAAGTATCTTGGGATTTTGTTCATGAATGAGGGAAGAAGGGAGCGGGAGACCGACAGGCGGATTGGCGAAGCGTCTGCCGTCAAGCGGGCGCTGTACCGGTCCGTTGTGGTGAAGAAAGAACTGAGCCAAAAAGCGAAGCTCTCGATTTACCGGTCGATCTACGTTCCCACCCTCATCTATGGTCATGAGCTTTGGGTCATGACCGAAAGAACGAGATCGCGGATACAAGCGGCCGAAATGGGTTTTCTCCGTAGGGTGGCTGGGCTCTCCCTTAGAGAGAGAAGCTCAGTCATCCGGGAGGGACTCAGAGTAGAGCCGCTGCTCCTTCACATCGAGAGGAGCCAGTTGAGGGGCATCTGGTCAGGATGCCTCCTGGACGCCTCCCTGGTGAGGCGTTCCGGGCACGTCCCACCGGGAGGAGGCCCCGGGGAAGACCCAGGACACGCTGGAGGGACTATGTCTCTCGGCTGGGAACGCCTCGGGATTCCCCCAGAGGAGCTGAATTATTCATAGTGGACTCACGGGATTATATTGCATTGACATGAACATTTTCAGTGTGATTGTGTTTAAACTGAGACTAACTTTCATCCTTCTGAGAATTTATTCTCTAACAATCATATGATCTTTCTACATCAAGTAAAGAAACTATTTCTGATAAGATCTTTATAGAAGATCACATCACAATAAAATACTTGTTAAACTCTTTTATTATCAGTAAAAAAAACAAAAACAAATGTTTTGATCATCATGGAGTTGAAGTTTATGTCAACTGCATTCAGTTTATCTAACGTGTTTTTAGCCTCTATTGAAGTATTCCACCATGTTGGCCATTAAGTCCCAGTTAGCTTTTCATCTGGACACTTAGTAAAAAATCATAAGCTTGAATTTTTTATCCTGATCTGACTTAGAAACAAACCACATTTATGATTCCTGAGAAAGGATCCGAGAACGCAAATCATCCTGAGTAAACAGCAGCAGGCGGGGAACTGTGTTCAGCTCCAAAGGAATCATATCAATCAACGTGTGAACAACAAAAGTGTCCAGTAACCACTTGCTACATGTCAGAATTGGTCAAATATTTAATGCTCCAATATGCATCAGCAAATCACCAATTCAGTTCAATGTAAATAGAAATTAAATGTCGTAATATCCAGTATCAAGCAGTCTTCTAAAGACAGTGTTGCCGTCATGGCCTGCTAACTGTTCCAATAGCTAACATTGGAATATTCCAATATTCCAATATGGATTTTTCTATATCTAAATGTGACTGTGCGGCGAAGCTAAAAATTAAACTACTGTAATAATTGGTGCAACAACAGTTACATTTTGTCAGAAATATTTACAAATAAAATATAAATGGGGCATATGGGATCATTTCACCTCCTCTGGGTGTCACAGACACAGAATCTGAGCACCGGCAAGAGGAGCGTTTATATCTACTAGCTGGGGTTTATTTTACTATTTTTATGATTTACTTCATTTGTAAGAAATAAGCTATGTAGGAATATATGTGTGTGCCTGTGTCGCATTGTGCGTGTTTGTGTTTGTGTGGGTCAGACACACAACATGTCCACATTTGTGTGGCTCATAAGCATTGTGTTGATTTTGTGCTCCACTTACATGAAGCGCATTAGGGTTGTGTTTGTGTGAGTCGTGTGGAAATTAGGGCATAAGCAAATTATCACTGATATTTAAGATAAGTTATAATTTGCTTATCTTAGAGATAAGTGGATTATCTCTAAGATAATAAGCAAATTATTACATATCTGTAAGATAAGTAATAATTATCTTATTAATTAAGATAATTATTATTAATATGCAAATTATTACATATCTCTAAGATAAGTAATAATTTGCTTATTATTATCTGTAATAAGTAATAATTTGCTTATTATCTTAGAGATAATCAAATTATCTCTAAGATAATAAGCAAATTATTACGTATCTCTAAGATAAGTAATTGTGTGTCTGTAATAATTTGCTCGTCTTAAGCAAATTATTCTCAGGTAAGAGAAGATCCTACATCATGGTCCTGCTGCTGGCCTCTGGTCTGTTGTCTCCTCCCCGACTCTTTGCTCCTTCTATTGTGACAATAAACATTTCTTTAAAATATATCAAAAGCAACAATGAGAACAACTTTTGCAAAGGAAAAAAACAGGACTGGGTTTATTCCTGGCAACAACTAACTATCAAGCAATGCAACATGGCTCAACAGCAACAGCAAGGGCCCCTCCTTTTCCAGTTCAGGCATTCGCCTTGTTAGGCCTACGACAAAGTTTATTTGCCCACAGCTGATGAAGCCAATAGAACCTCATCACATCTGCAAAAAGCAGAGACGAGATGCTAAGGCCACTAAAACGGATCCCATTAAAAAACCTTGACTGCATCTAGAAACTGGTGGCAAAGGGCAACCTGTGGAGGGCAACCTGTGGAGGGCAACCTGTGGAGAGCAATCTGTGGAGAGCAACCTGTGGAGGGCAACCTGTGGAGATCAACCTGTGGAGGGCAACCTGTGGAGAGCAACCTGTGGAGAGCAACCTGTGGAGGGTAACCTGTGGAGGGCAACCTGTGGAGAGCAACCTGTGGAGAGCAACCTGTGGAGAGCAACCTATGGAGAGCAATCTGTGGAGAGCAACCTGTGGAGGGTAACCTGTGGAGGGCAATCTGTGGAGGGCAACCTGTGGAGAGCAATCTGTGGAGAGCAACTCTCACTATGTTTCTCTAATCTGAACTACTTGCAAATTCAATTTTCTAGAAATTAATACTACCTTTTTGAGGACAATGTACATTATAGTCAATAACCCGAATTTACATCATTTTTGAAATCCTGGGGGGAACCGGAGCACCCGGAGAAAACCCCACACTAACACGGGGAGAACAGACAAACTCCCACAGAAAGAGGCGCCTGGTTGAGAATGAAGAACGCTTTTCTGTGAAGATGCAGCGCTAACCACTGCATCACCGTGTTGTCCTTTTTTGTTTTTTAGTCTAAAATGTAAGATGTAATTTGGGGTTTTGAAAATGGTTCAGGACTGACCTGGACTCTTTAACTAGTTGCTTGTTTTAGAGGTTTTCTTGCTTTTCTCACCACAAATGTTTCTCCAATCGGAACCGTTTGCAAATTAAATTTTCCAGAAATTAATACTACCTTTTTTGTGGACAATTTACATTGGTCAATAACCCTAATTTATATGGTTTTGGAAATCTGTGGGAAACCGGAGCACCCGGAGAAAAACCCACGGTCATTTTTTTGGGGGGGATCTAAAATAAGAAATATATTTTGGGGTTTCAAACGGTTCAGAAATTACATTTTTTCCTAATCGCTTGACTCAGAGGCTTTCTTGCTTTTCTTCTTGAACATTTGTGGTTTTCTGAGCCCCAAACAGTGTCGTATCTTCTTCCACACTGATTTTTCCTTGGCGACTGCCCCCACTGGTTCCTGTGACAGATTTTCCACAGAGCGGTCCGTCACGTCCATGGACTTCTATGTTCTCTGCATGTTTTCCATAAAGTCGTTTACCTGGTTGGGAGAGGCATCAGGAACATCAATGTTTTCTGACAGGGTTTCCTCTGTCAGACGGTCCTGATCCATGGACGCAGTGTCAGAAACCTTGTTTTCCGGGGTAGTGTCTTTCTCGTTTGGTTCTTTTTGTCTCTCAGGTCCTAATTCGTGTTTGTGTTGATGATCAGTTTTCATGTTTTGCTGCTGTGAGTTAAGCTCACAGCTGGAGGGAAGTTGTTGAAGAGCAGTCAGTTGTTTTAGGAGACTGTCTTTCTCAGCTTTAAGCTCGGTGATAATCTTCATGCCACTCATCATTTGCTCTGAATAAGTTTTAAACTCTTTATGTACATGCTGCTTAAATGTTTCTAACTGCTGCATTAGAGTCAGAACATTTCCATCATATCTGGCTTTTAGTTCTTGGTAATTAACTGTTGCGAACTCCAGAACAGATTGCAGATGTTTTATTACCTTAGTTGATTGCCATTGCAGGAAAGAGATATCTTCTGCATTTTTCTGGTTGAGGTTGTCCTTCTCTGCTCTGAGTGCCTTGATGAGCTCAATAAGATCATGCTTTGTTTTTTCCAAATTAGCTTCTGTCATATGAGTCACATCTGCTTCATACCTCGAGTTTAGTTCTTGGTATGAACCATTAATCTGTTCCAGTTCTCTCAACAGGTATTTCTCGGTTTCCTTGAAGCTGCTGATCTCCTTTGACATTTTCTCTATTAAATTTTGGTCTTGTCTGATCTTGTCTTCATTGACCATCTGCAGGTCAGCCTGACGTTTCCTCTCACTAATGTCTGCTTCAGATTTGGACTGAAGCTCCTCATATTTAGCCTTCATGTCGTTCAGCTCTTGTTGGAGTGCTCTGTTTTTGTCTTTTAATTCCTCAATCCTTGACATGAACGCTCGCTCTGTGGCAATAGGATCTACCTTCACTAGGTCTAGGTCCTCTTGCAGCTGCTGTTTTGTGTCGCTGTCCACCTCGGAATCGATAATTGCAGGGCTGAGAGTCTCTGGATTGTTGCGCATTTCAATTTCCTGTAGTTGTTCCTTCAACTCGATGCTTCTGCCGATGAAAATCTCCTTAAGAGCTCTCTGCGTCTCTACCTCAGCTTTTGTTTCTTCCAGTTTTGTTTGGGTGTCGTCCAGCTTTTGGTTCTGGTCCAATAATTTTGCTTTCTCCATTTTTAAAAGAGAGGCAAGTCGTTGTATCTCTATATGGAAATCAAAGGGAGGAGGTCTGTTCCCTACCCACCCATACTGACGTCCTTTGGCTAAATCACTGATGGAACAATTTTGGCTTTGATGTGCCATGTTTTGACAAAATAGTACTTGTTCAAATCAGTTGGCTAACAATCTCACTGTAAAAGCGCTTTGCGTGCGTCTGAACTCCTCAGTTGTGCAGCAAGCAATGACAAGAAGGTAGAAGTTTGTTACATAGATAGAGTGCTGATGACATCACAAGCATGACTCTAGTTGTGACATCACAGAGTTTTCCTTCATCTTTGGAATGTGTTACCGTTGGTTACACTGTCTATATTGTTATACAAGCAGTTTATGGAGAGACGTTTTTTTTGGCAATATTTACATAAAATGTGTGAATTTAGATTTCCAGATTTGTTTCATTGTGTCCAATGAAACATAAAACCTTTCAAAAGTATTCACACACTCACACTTTTACAAACCTGAAAGTTGCAAAGAAAGATGATACTCTCCTTTAAATCTTTGTTTTAATATGTAGCGTCGCTGCTGGCTATCTGTTTGTATTGGGACTTTTTTGTCCTCCTGTGATTCTGTACATTCATTTTCGCGTTTAGATGTTTTCCTGTTGGCCTTTCTTTAAACCCCTCAAGAGGCTCGGCAGCACAAACACTCAGCGATGATCGAGATCAGCGGGAGCTTACATCCATCAATCAGTTCTTGGTCCATTAAGTCCCCACAGAAATATTATCTGTTTCTTTTTGTCTTTTTTTTTACTCTTGGTTTTGTGCTGCTTCTGTCTGCTGTCTCTCTTTGGATCCGTTTGGCCTGAGGTACCGGCTCTCCAGAACTAATCTAGACAAAAGTTTTCTCTTTTGTGATGTGATAAAAAAAAATGCCTCAAAGTCTTTTGTATTATTATTATTATTATTATTATTTGCTCTACAGAGCTAAAGCTGGTTGAATAATCTGTTGGTCTCCTTTCTTTCTTTTGTAGAGATATTTGATATTTGAGAGATAAGACACGCCGTGTCTTCCATTTTGTTGACCCCAGTAAAGGTTCCTCATTTCTGCCTGCTACTATGATTGAAGTCTGAGTTCTCCAGCAATCAGTGCAGAACGATTACCAATGAAACATGCAGCAGGAGATCTCTCACCTGTGCAACAACACCGGCTGTTTTACCTGGAGGTTGATACTGATGGAGCTGACAGTCTATGAAGCAACACTGACCTGAAACATAAAATATGCTGCTATAATTGGAACTCTATAATGTAATCTCAGTAAATATGTTTTATACTATGTCTATTTTTATAAACTATCGTATCCGTAATAAAAACAGATAGGTTGCTGAATCTAGCTGATGGGTCGGTCCCGAATGTTTGGGCTGTTAGAGTCGGTTCTTTGAATTGAACCACGGGAACCGGCTCCTAGAGCCGTTCTTCATTATGAGGGCCGGGGCTGCAAACACAGTTCCTACCCAACTCTTCAAACCGCACAGTGATCGATCTGCACAGGTGCTGTGAGGAACAAAAGACAATTTTAACTCTGTTTCTCGTCCAGTAGCATAAACACTGAAATTAAGAAACCACAATCCCTGAATTAGGAGGGAATGTGGGGCAAATGTGATGAAAGATTTGCATTATTACTAAACTTCTATCACTGCTGGATCAAAGAACTATGGAATATTATGTATTTATTCATATTTTAAAGGTATATACTTTTAGGACTGCCATGTAGTAAAAGCTGCATGAGCTGGCTACTGGTGTCTAAAACTCACTCACCATGTCTTCTCATCTTCTGAAACAACCAGGAGGGGTATTGTGAAGCACCGCCTCACAGGGCGGGTATCAAAAAGGCTAACATGAGGTGCAAGTTGGGCGGGTTAAAGTAAGAGAAACCAGATACTGCATTCAAAGCATGATGAAGACCAGCAAGCAAAACATTCACAGAGTGGATGTAGTAGAATATCAGAGTTCAGGAGATACAGGATAGAAGATTTGACTGAATCAAGACAATGTTGACAAGTTCAGACTGGGGAACTAACTGGAAAATTGCTGGCTAAGCAGAAAAATAGACTGTATTTACTTAAATTTATACAAATCAATTTTCTCAATTACTGCAACATATAAAAGATAAGTAAAATTACATTGTGTGATTTAAGTATTGCAATCCTAAAATAACTTGAACAATTTTGTTTTTAAATGTGTTTTTTTTAAATGCATTTAGTTGTACATAAACTAAATAGTAAATCTTGACATTAAAAGTTAAATGCGAATAATCTATTTGGTCAAGACTTTTCCATGGTACAAAATATTCTTAAACTCATCTAAAATATTATTCTCAGCAACATTTCTTTTTTTTTTCTGCCTACAACAGCAGCAATATATTTACTACATACATTAAAGATTCATGGTCTCATTTTCCGTTTGCTTCAGCAGAAATGGCGTAGTGTCTGGGTTTGTTAAAATGTTAAACTTTTACCACCCGAAATCCTCACCACTTTCAAATAATTCACTTTTTATTTTATTTTAGTTGTTGCATGGACTCAATTTAAATAGATTAACTTATAAAGAATTACTATATTTGTTTTCTTTATCCAAAAGTTTCTGCCAATTGTTTAAGATGAGTACAAATAACAAGTTGATGAGAATTAAGTGATGCTCACTTGAACTTTTCTTTTTTTTTAACCAGAATGTTTTATTTTACAGTGAGGAAGGCCAGAGTCCAGCTCTAGCAGATGGCTGAAGGCATCTGATCCGCTTCAATCTCAGTACCTGTTCGCTCTAAGGCAAAACTTTGGTAAGGTTAAATTTAATCGGCTAAAGAAAGTCAGACGGTTCGTTCTCCAACCTCAGAAATCCCTTGAGGTAGTCAAGTTTCTTGTTTGTTCAGATCTTGTTAGTCATTTCCATAGTATGATTATTAATTATCGATTCTGTTGTGTCTAGAGGCAATCTAATCATTCAGTTCACAATTTAAGCTTTATTACCAGGATTCTGCAAATTAAATATTTCATAGCATATTTCAATCATTCCGTTCATACAGTTTAGGCTCCATTACTCACCTGTTTTTTCTTGTACAAAATGCGTCCCACCAGCTTTCACGCACCCAGTGTGACTTTGTCTCCCTCATTCTTCCTCTGGCTGAGAAAGACTTGGTCTCTAACGACGGTTTCTACGTTGTTTCCCGAAAATAACCTTAAAGACCTGATGCAGGACTCGTTGAAAATGTTTCCTTGCTTGTCGTTTTTACCTCAGATTTTGGTTGATAAGGCAAAAATGACTCAAAAAATGTTTTGGGTAACGGGTTGAGTTCTTCTTCTTCTTTTCAGTTCTATTGGCGGTTGGTCAAAAACAAAAACAAAAAAAACGATAGGTAAGCATTACCGCCACCTGCCGGTAAGGAGTGTGAACATCAATACAGACATTAATGGCGTCTGTATTGAGGTACACATACGTATGTGTATACTGTACATACACATACTTATAGGTATACATACTTTTAAATAAGATTAAACACCCTGGTATTTAAAAAGAAATCTAATTAATTGATTTCTAATAGATTTTGACTTGTGTCGTAATAGATTGATGATAGAAAGTAACTTTTCGTCTTTGCTTAGAGCTGAATATAAATGCTGACGTTCCACTACTTCTGCCATTATAACACAGTTTGTTTGTCGGAGGTTTTCTCCAGCTCTACATCATCAGGGTGGCGTCGGCGTCATTTCAATCATGTTAGTGTGAATTTACAAAACTTGCAGTCTGATGTAAAGGTAGGTTGTTAATCAAAATGAGTCAGTACTGCTTGTAACACAAAACATAAATAGAAATCCTTCACCTGCTTACACCAGACAAAATATATTTAGAATAGTTAGCCAATTATTAATGTCAGGTGTTTTTACATTGTACATTTTAGGGGCTGTATTTCTATTGCAATAATTTATAAGTAAGTCAAATGTTCAGTTTTATGACAGTTTATGTTTTTGTGCGTGTTTGTTTGGTAGAGTCCTGCTCTCACATGTAAACTGATATTTTAATTTTCCTACAGCAATAACTCATTCAAAACAGAATGACTGGAGGCTCATTTGTTTGCAACATGCAAAAACCACTTGGACTTTTGTTTCAACATTTCATATCAATACATCTGAACTATTTAGCAGATGAGGAATAATTTTACAGCTGTCTTTAACTCTGTAAGAGAAGCAGGAGAAAAACATCCAAGAATCAAGGTGGGTCATTTTCATGTTTAAAGTAAGACATTTCAGAAGTAAATTTATTGTAAGTAATAAATGTACGAATATTAAAACAGTTTGTTTTTATGGCATTATCAGCATCTCATTAAGAGACCAATATTTTATCAATATTATTTATAGTTTAATACATCCAAGCAATTTTATGCAAAATATAACATTTTGACAAAATGTCTTGTGTCACTTTTCTCAGTATGTTTAATTTTGTTTGTTCTTAATCAGCATGTGAGTTGATTGCTGAAAAAAGGCTACTCTGAATTATTTTTTGTTGAACTTTAACCTTTACAGTATTAGCTGTGTAGGTATTTAGAAATGTGGGATTAGTATGAAATTTAAAACCTGAATCAGCAGAAATAACAATTCCTAGTTCAAAAATGTATTTACAAATCTATTTATTCAAATGTTTACACATTTAGAATATTTTGTGCCATTGCTGATTACGGTACACTGCAAAAACGCAAAATGTTACTGAGTAGTTTTTAGTAGTTTATAGTGCAAATATCTTAGTACACCTGAAATAATAAAAACTAACTTTTTAGATATTTTCACTCTTCAATATCTAAAAAGATAGATATCTTTATCTAAGATATAAGTTAAAATTTCTTATTCCACTGGCAGATTCTTTCACTTATAAGTAGGTTTTCATCAATATTCAGGGATTATTGACTTAAAACAAGTTTTAATATCTGGATAAAAAAATCACTTATTGCTCAGGTTTGTCTGATGTCAAGTGTACTAAGATGTTTTCAGTAGGAACTAGATCAAAAATACTTGGTAAGACTTTGTGTGTTCCTTTTGTTTAATCCATTTGTCACGTATTCATGTTCAGCAGAAATGTCCGTGAACGCCTCTTCATTCTTCAACAACAGCCTTTCGAACTCCAACATGTCGTCCAGCTTCTTCCTCAACTCTTTCCACACACTCTGCCTCAGCACCAGCCCAAGCTCCTCCATTTATACCACAGTCAACATCATCCGAATATTCCTCATCCTCCCTCTCTGCCTCTTTGTTCTCAGCCACGCTCTTCAGCAGCAAAAGAAAAGTCCATCCTCTTCCTCAGGGACGATGAGTCACACCGACTACTTCACCCATCATCTGGTGACCATGGAGCTCATCGATGTGTTGGGATATATTTTCTCCTTCATTGGCATAAATAACAATGATTTATATCTGATTTACTGTGGGATCCATCTGATGTTCTTTGTGTGGTACGGCCAGATGTCCTTCCATGTCCTGACGTGCGTAGAGCGCTACCTGGCTGTGGTTCATCCCATCGCCTACGTGGGATTTAGGAATGAAAGAGGAGTCAGAATCAGGAACCGCATCGTTGGCTGTGTTTGGCTGCTTTCCATTATTGGAATGGCTTTAATTACTGTGCGGAATCTGGTTTTCCCTGCCTGCATGTTGATCATTTCCCTGACGAGCGTTTCCTTCTGCAGCCTGTCTGTGCTGTGTGTCCTGATCCGGCCCGGTCCCGGGGAACAGGCTGAAAACCGGGACCGGGTCGTCCCGTCCAAGCAGAGAGCCTTTTACACCATTTCTGCCATTCTGGCAGCTCTTCTCCTGAGGCTAACATGGGGTATTCTTTACGCTTTCCTGTTCCTAAGACAAGGAGCTGATGATTGCATCATAATAGTGTCCTGTGCCTGGTTCTCCATCCCAAGCAGCCTGGTGTTACCGCTACTGTTTCTACACTGGGCAGGAGAACTACAGTGTTGTAAGCTGCAATGTTTGATAGAGAAGTTACACTTTGTTTTATCTATTGAAATTTTAAAACCCCAATTATATTACCACTCTTCTATACTATATATTGCTTCTTGTAATTTCTTAACTATAAACTTCAAGTTCTTACCCCTCTTCCAAATTGCTCCATCATCAGCAAATAATGAACAACCCATACCACTCTCCAAATTGTCAAACATATCATTAATCATAATAGAGAAAAACAAAGGACTCACAATACTTCCTTGAGGAGTTCCATTTTCAACAAAATATTTTTCTGACAACTGTTGACCTATTCTTACTTGTATAGATCTATTATGTAAAAAATCTTTTATCCAATTAAACATTGACCCTCTAACCCCCATTTTCCTTAATTTAATTAAAAACCCTTCTTTCCACATCATATCATAGGCTTTCTCTATGTCAAAGAAAACTGCCACCACACTCTCCTTATTAACTTGCCCTTTTCTGATTTCACGTTCTAAACACAAAATAGGGTCCATAGTACTTCTACCTTTCCTAAATCCACTTTGAAATTTTGACAAATACCCCTTCTTCTCCACAAAATAACTCAATCTTTCATTTATCATTCTTTCCATTATTTTGCATATATGTGAAGTTAACGCAATAGGTCTATAACTTGTAGGATTTGACTTCTCTTTCCCTGGCTTTAAGATTGGAACTATAATTGCTTCCTTCCATGCCACAGGTAAATAACCCCCGTCCCATATCTTATTAAAGAAATCTAATAATATCTTTTTAGATGAAATACTAAGTTTTTTAATCATAATATAAGAAATATTGTCTTTTCCTGGAGAAGAATTTTTTGTTTTCCTTAAAGCGTTGTTTAATTCAAATAATGAAAAGGAATTATTCAATAGATCATTATATTCTGTATCTACTTCTAACAGGTTAATATTTTCCTTAATAATAGAAACTCTTTTCCTTATTTCTTCTGCATTTAAATTATTGCTACTATGAATTTCAACAAATTTCCTAGCCATCATATTTGCCTTCTTCTCCTCATTTAGAGCCATTTCATCTCCATTCTTAAGAACTGGATATCCATATTCACTTCTAATTCCATTCATTCGTTTAATCATTCCCCAAATTTTTGAAATCTTTGTTTCCCTTCCTACTGTATTACAGAAATTTCCCCAATAAACCTTTTTAGCGCTTTTTACAGTTCTTTTAACCAAAGCTTGTGACTTTTTATATCCCAGCAAATTCTCAAAATTCTGATTTCTCTTTAACAACCTAAAGGCTTTATTTCTGGATTTAATTGCCAAATCACATTCCTTTGTCCACCATGGTACTATTTTTTTCTTATACTTTCCTTTTTTCCGTTGAATTGTTCCATGTGCTGCTCCTGAAATAGCTTCACAAATAGAAGAGTTTACACTATCTATAGCCAAATCCAAATTAACCTTTAGCAGTTTTTCATCACTTATTATTTTATATTTTTCCCAATCAACATTTCTAAATATCCATCTTTCTATATTTCTATTATCATCTTTCCCTATTTCTAAACCGATTTCAATCACAATAGGATAATGATCACTTCCTAATGTAGATTCCTTTAAAACTTTCCAATTACTAATCTCGGCAAAATTCACTGATACTAGAGTTAGATCTAGTGCTGATTCATTTCCATTTCTAATATCAATTCTTGTCCCTTCTCCATCATTAATGCAAACCAATTGTTTCTTATCCATTATTTGTTCTACCACTTCTCCATTTGCATCATTTTTATGACCCCACACAGTGCTATAGGCATTAAAATCTCCACAACAAATTAGATTTCTACCTAGACTTTTAAACATATTCTCCATTTGATCTAAATTCAGTTTTTTACATGGATTATAAATATTTAATATCTTAATATTTTCCTTATTAATCCAGATTTCCACAGATATCCATTCTAAAGATGATCCTTTATCTACAAACCTATACTGAATCCCTTGCTTAACAAATATTACACAACCTCCTCCACTTTCTTGCTCCCTGTCCCTTCTAATGCCATCATATCCTGCTATCACAAAATCTAGCTCTGGTTTAAGCCATGTTTCCTGAACACAAATAATATTCCAAACAGTTTATATAACCTTTAAATTCTTGACCATTTGCTATTAGACTTCTTACATTCCATTGTAAGATAATCATTACATTCTTCCTCCACCTTGTTTTCCATCTATTTCAAGCCTTTTATTTATTAGTTCCCAAGATAAATCCTTCACATCTAAAAATTTTCTGCACCTTTCACTATAATTTTAATTTTTTCTGTTTTACTTGATCAGTACAGTTGATTACATATGCCATGAATAATATTAATTTATCCATTGTGATTTCCATTCCAGATTGTGAAATCTGACTGGGCTCAGCCCTAATGCTAGACATTACTTGTTGATTTTCCTGAACCGCTCTTTTCTCTTGAATACTTTTTGTTGCCTCTGCATAAGTGATGTTTTTAATTGTTCTCAGCTGTCTAGTCTCCATGATAGTGAAGGATACCCAGCCTTTCACTATTGTGGATGACGTTGGATTCAGGACATTTGTGTCTAAGCTGGATCCCAATTATGTTCTCCCTACAAGGCAGGTATGGTCCGTCCTGGTCCAGGTGAAAAATCTGGACTCAAGAAGAAACTTGACCAGCGAAAGCGAAGAGCGTTTATCGTTATTGTATCAATCCTGATGGTGCTGCTGCTGCGATGTGCTATGACTATAGTTTGGTTTGCCATGCCCCTGTCTGACTCAAACCGTTACTGCTTAGTCTGGCGTGTACCATGTTTCTCAGGCTGCCCGGGAGTCTGATGCTTCCTCTGCTGTTTCTGCACAAAGCAGTGAAACGTCACAAAAATGCCAAATAAGGGCAGGATTTTCAAGACGGACTCCAGAAAAACTAAATTACAAAGAATGGTTGGACTAAATAAAAGATTTTAGATTGTTAATATTTAACAAAATAGTTTATTTAGAGAATTAGTGGATAACTATATGAAGATGCAAATTACTTTGGATTAATAACTTATTTCTCAGATTCTCTGGATTTAAACTAAAAGTTTTGTAACTTTTTCTTCATCATTATATTTTGCATTGCTTTGTTTTATGCTTTTTAAATAAATGTAAATGATTTGACAGACCTGTTCATAAGCGTTGAATGATATGACTTAATTGGGAAGAAAATCACACAATTTATTTAGTATTGTATAAGTGTTGGCTATGAAGCTAGAATGATGTTATGGTGTCGATAAACGTTGGCTAAAATTAGGTTTGACAAAACAGTTAGGGTTGCACTTAAACAATAAACACTTAATCCACTGCTCTTATTTATATGATAAAAGTTTCAACAGCTACAGATAATCCATGCATTCTTTGTGAGAGACGATGCATTTTGTATATAAACATATTGGGATTCAGAATTAGTGATATACAATAACAATTATGAAAATTTCAAGAGATAAGGGCTTTGAATTGGTTTTATGTGTGATGATACATGGATTCTACTTTCTGAAAATTAAATAAAAAACTGTACAAGTTGCATGTTGAAAGTTTTTCGTTGCATATTTACAAACGTAATCAATGGAGAACTGGCGCCCCCCAGCGGTGAACATGCTCATTCTGCTTGGCAAAGATCAAATACTTGGAAACAAACATTTCTAAAACTGCAGGGCTTCAGGATTTCATCTAACTAAATTTCCCTCTTCATCATTAAATCAACAGGCGGAGGCCAAGCACAGATCTCTGATCATCTGCTGCTTAAAGACATCATATCGTCAGAATGGTAAATATTGCAAAATATTCACTCTGAGTTAAAAAAATAATAAAATCATAGACAAAGCCAGATGATAAACTCTAAAACTAAATAACATATTATTCACTGAAAGAAGCCTATAAATATTATCAGTAAAAAGAGAGCAGGAGTACTTTGAAATACAAATCACTATTTTTGATAAGTAATTTAATTCTTTTAAAACGTCATAAAGTTTAATGCTAAATTATGGTTATTAAATAAAGCAAAGAAGAAGAAAAATCAATACTTTGATGTGCTTTTAATAAAAAGTACCAGTATGCAAAAACAATGAACATTTGCTATGACATACGACTCTTACAGAAATAATAAAAACTCATCAAGGACTCATCCTTGCTCTGAAGTGACTGAGGAGATCTAATTTACTAATTGTCACTTGGTTAAATGTCATTTACATTAAGATATTGGCCAGAATATTTATATTTTCTCACAGGACAGAGTGGAAAGTCAAAAAAAGAAAATCATGTGAAATGAAAACAACTGGTGATTTTTGACAGCCAGGTCGTATTTAAAACAAAGTCTTAGGAAAAGATTTCCAAGCACAATTAAAAAGATGCTCCTCCAGTAACAAAACATTTTCGGATTAATCAATTTCCATGGAAATGAAGAAGAATATGGCTGCAAACAGACTCGCATACATCTTTGAAAAGCAAAAGCGGAGCCTCCTACACAACCAACAAGAATGTGGCCAGTTTTTTCTGGATGGTAAGTCAACAAAACATTTGTCTTTTCCAGCATACAGCAGCAAAACCAGTTGAAAAAATTTTCTGCAGCTCAGCCTGGGTTGCTAGGTGTTGGGCAGAACTCGGTTTGGGTTGCTCGGTAACGGGCTGGGCTTCGCTGGGGTTACTAGATGAAGCCGGCTGTAGTGATGTGTCGGTCGCGAACGATCCGGCTCTAAGAGCCGGCTCTTTGAAGTGAACGATTGGAACCGGCTCCACAATGGGAGCCGTTTTAGGATCCTATTTGGGAGCCGGTTTTTTTCTACAGTATATCGCTGTCTCTCCGCCTCCCTGTCGTTGTGCAAGTGCCAGAGCCGATAGTTTTTCCCCACATCGTTTTTTTTTTTTGTCCTGCGGTGCCTCGCTGTCTCTCCCCCCCTTCTCCCTCTCCTTGCGCGTTTTGCTCTTCTGCCAGTGCCACAGCGGAGAGTTTTTTTTCCCTCGGTCGGTCCACTGCCCTCATGTCAAGCGTGTGCTCCACATCTGACCAATCACACATAGTTTCAATTAATAATGTGGTGGGAAAACGCTGAAAAAAAAAGTTTATCTCCACTTTTTTTTGTGGAAACGGCAGGCAGTTGGCCAAGCTGTATAGCGTTCGTCGGCAGGTGTTTATGTACAGACACTCAGTCAGCGGTCAGGAAGCACAGAAAGAAGGGGAGTCAGTGTGAGAACTGAATAGGTGAAAATAAATGAGTGACAGAAAACGGAGCAAGATTTGGACTCATTTTAATGCTACATCGACTCCAGGGCAGAGTGCAGACTGTGCAAAGTCAGCATTTCCTATCGTGCAGGCTGGACAAACAACCTGCACAGCCACATGCGGACATCACACGCATCGGTATTGCTATAGCATTGTTATGCGGCATTTTTACTCATCATAGGTGCTTAACAATGTCAATAATGAAACAAAATATTATAAAATTAGGTTTAAACTATTAATTAATTAATAATGTCAAAAATATATATGGGGAGCCGTTTGGGAGCCGAAAGAGCCGGCTCTCTACAGTAAGAAGAGCCATTAGAGCCGCATCTCGAAAAGGAGCCGAAAGTCCCATCACTAGCCGGTTGAATTATGACGTTACAGTCTAGAGGTTTTTAAACACTAAAAATATTGACTTATTGCTAAAAAAACTACTGATTTTTTAAGCGCTGGGGTTGTTTTAAGAAGCAGTAGAGTCACAAAATAAAGAACAAAAACAGGCAAAATGTGAATTTTGCATTATACATCCCCTTTAAGGAAAAACTGAAGAAGTAAAATGTTAAAATTCATAAGAATAGTAAAGTAAATAAATATTTCCCTAGATAAACATTTTAAATATCATTAACTTAACCCTAAAAGTGTAACTTCTCTATCAAACATTGCAGCTTACAACACTGTAGTTCTCCTGCCCAGTGTAGAAACAGTAGCGGTAACACCAGGCTGCTTGGGATGGAGAACCAGGCACAGGACACTATTATGATGCAATCATCAGCTCCTTGTCTTAGGAACAGGAAAGCGTAAAGAATACCCCATGTTAGCCTCAGGAGAAGAGCTGCCAGAATGGCAGAAATGGTGTAAAAGGCTCTCTGCTTGGACGGGACGACCCGGTCCCGGTTTTCAGCCTGTTCCCCGGGACCGGGCCGGATCAGGACACACAGCACAGACAGGCTGCAGAAGGAAACGCTCGTCAGGGAAATGATCAACATGCAGGCAGGGAAAACCAGATTCCGCACAGTAATTAAAGCCATTCCAATAATGGAAAGCAGCCAAACACAGCCAACGATGCGGTTCCTGATTCTGACTCCTCTTTCATTCCTAAATCCCACGTAGGCGATGGGATGAACCACAGCCAGGTAGCGCTCTACGCACGTCAGGACATGGAAGGACATCTGGCCGTACCACACAAAGAACATCAGATGGATCCCACAGTAAATCAGATATAAATCATTGTTATTTATGCCAATGAAGGAGAAAATATATCCCAACACATCGATGAGCTCCATGGTCACCAGATGATAGGTGAAGTAGTCGGTGTGACTCATCGTCCCTGAGGAAGAGGATGGACTTTTCTTTTGCTGCTGAAGAGCGTGGCTGAGAACAAAGAGGCAGAGAGGGAGGATGAGGAATATTCGGATGATGTTGACTGTGGTATAAATGGAGGAGCTTGGGCTGGTGCTGAGGCAGAGTGTGTGGAAAGAGTTGAGGAAGAAGCTGGACGACATGTTGGAGTTCGAAAGGCTGTTGTTGAAGAATGAAGAGGCGTTCACGGACATTTCTGCTGAACATGAATACGTGAGAAATGGATTAAACAAAAGGAACACACAAAGTCTTACCAAGTATTTTTGATCTAGTTCCTACTGAAAACATCTTAGTACACTTGACATCAGACAAACCTGAGCAATAAGTGATTTTTTTATCCAGATATTAAAACTTGTTTTAAGTCAAAAATCCCTGAATATTGATGAAAACCTACTTATAAGTGAAAGAATCTGCTAGTGGAATAAGAAATTTTAACTTATATCTTAGATAAAGATATCTATCTTTTTAGATATTGAAGAGTGAAAATATCTAAAAAGTTAGTTTTTATTATTTCAGGTGTACTAAGATATTTGCACTATAAACTACTAAAAACTACTCAGTAACATTTTGCGTTTTTGCAGTGTACCGTAATCAGCAGTGGCACAAAATATTCTAAATGTGTAAACATTTGAATAAATAGATTTGTAAATACATTTTTGAACTAGGAATTGTTATTTCTGCTGATTCAGGTTTTAAATTTCATACTAATCCCACATTTCTAAATACCTACACAGCTAATACTGTAAAGGTTAAAGTTCAACAAAAAATAATTCAGAGTAGCCTTTTTCCAGCAATCAACTCACATGCTGATTAAGAACAAACAAAATTAAACATACTGAGAAAAGTGACACAAGACATTTTGTCAAAATGTTATATTTTGCATAAAATTGCTTGGATGTATTAAACTATAAATAATATTGATAAAATATTGGTCTCTTAATGAGATGCTGATAATGCCATAAAAACAAACTGTTTTAATATTCGTACATTTATTACTTACAATAAATTTACTTCTGAAATGTCTTACTTTAAACATGAAAATGACCCACCTTGATTCTTGGATGTTTTTCTCCTGCTTCTCTTACAGAGTTAAAGACAGCTGTAAAATTATTCCTCATCTGCTAAATAGTTCAGATGTATTGATATGAAATGTTGAAACAAAAGTCCAAGTGGTTTTTGCATGTTGCAAACAAATGAGCCTCCAGTCATTCTGTTTTGAATGAGTTATTGCTGTAGGAAAATTAAAATATCAGTTTACATGTGAGAGCAGGACTCTACCAAACAAACACGCACAAAAACATAAACTGTCATAAAACTGAACATTTGACTTACTTATAAATTATTGCAATAGAAATACAGCCCCTAAAATGTACAATGTAAAAACACCTGACATTAATAATTGGCTAACTATTCTAAATATATTTTGTCTGGTGTAAGCAGGTGAAGGATTTCTATTTATGTTTTGTGTTACAAGCAGTACTGACTCATTTTGATTAACAACCTACCTTTACATCAGACTGCAAGTTTTGTAAATTCACACTAACATGATTGAAATGACGCCGACGCCACCCTGATGATGTAGAGCTGGAGAAAACCTCCGACAAACAAACTGTGTTATAATGGCAGAAGTAGTGGAACGTCAGCATTTATATTCAGCTCTAAGCAAAGACGAAAAGTTACTTTCTATCATCAATCTATTACGACACAAGTCAAAATCTATTAGAAATCAATTAATTAGATTTCTTTTTAAATACCAGGGTGTTTAATCTTATTTAAAAGTATGTATACCTATAAGTATGTGTATGTACAGTATACACATACGTATGTGTACCTCAATACAGACGCCATTAATGTCTGTATTGATGTTCACACTCCTTACCGGCAGGTGGCGGTAATGCTTACCTATCGTTTTTTTTGTTTTTGTTTTTGACCAACCGCCAATAAAACTGAAAAGAAGAAGAAGAACTCAACCCGTTACCCAAAACATTTTTTGAGTCATTTTTGCCTTATCAACCAAAATCTGAGGTAAAAACGACAAGCAAGGAAACATTTTCAACGAGTCCTGCATCAGGTCTTTAAGGTTATTTTCGGGAAACAACGTAGAAACCGTCGTTAGAGACCAAGTCTTTCTCAGCCAGAGGAAGAATGAGGGAGACAAAGTCACACTGGGTGCGTGAAAGCTGGTGGGACGCATTTTGTACAAGAAAAAACAGGTGAGTAATGGAGCCTAAACTGTATGAACGGAATGATTGAAATATGCTATGAAATATTTAATTTGCAGAATCCTGGTAATAAAGCTTAAATTGTGAACTGAATGATTAGATTGCCTCTAGACACAACAGAATCGATAATTAATAATCATACTATGGAAATGACTAACAAGATCTGAACAAACAAGAAACTTGACTACCTCAAGGGATTTCTGAGGTTGGAGAACGAACCGTCTGACTTTCTTTAGCCGATTAAATTTAACCTTACCAAAGTTTTGCCTTAGAGCGAACAGGTACTGAGATTGAAGCGGATCAGATGCCTTCAGCCATCTGCTAGAGCTGGACTCTGGCCTTCCTCACTGTAAAATAAAACATTCTGGTTAAAAAAAAAGAAAAGTTCAAGTGAGCATCACTTAATTCTCATCAACTTGTTATTTGTACTCATCTTAAACAAGTGGCAGAAACTTTTGGATAAAGAAAACAAATATAGTAATTCTTTATAAGTTAATCTATTTAAATTGAGTCCATGCAACAACTAAAATAAAATAAAAAGTGAATTATTTGAAAGTGGTGAGGATTTCGGGTGGTAAAAGTTTAACATTTTAACAAACCCAGACACTACGCCATTTCTGCTGAAGCAAACGGAAAATGAGACCATGAATCTTTAATGTATGTAGTAAATATATTGCTGCTGTTGTAGGCAGAAAAAAAAAAGAAATGTTGCTGAGAATAATATTTTAGATGAGTTTAAGAATATTTTGTACCATGGAAAAGTCTTGACCAAATAGATTATTCGCATTTAACTTTTAATGTCAAGATTTACTATTTAGTTTATGTACAACTAAATGCATTTAAAAAAAACACATTTAAAAACAAAATTGTTCAAGTTATTTTAGGATTGCAATACTTAAATCACACAATGTAATTTTACTTATCTTTTATATGTTGCAGTAATTGAGAAAATTGATTTGTATAAATTTAAGTAAATACAGTCTATTTTTCTGCTTAGCCAGCAATTTTCCAGTTAGTTCCCCAGTCTGAACTTGTCAACATTGTCTTGATTCAGTCAAATCTTCTATCCTGTATCTCCTGAACTCTGATATTCTACTACATCCACTCTGTGAATGTTTTGCTTGCTGGTCTTCATCATGCTTTGAATGCAGTATCTGGTTTCTCTTACTTTAACCCGCCCAACTTGCACCTCATGTTAGCCTTTTTGATACCCGCCCTGTGAGGCGGTGCTTCACAATACCCCTCCTGGTTGTTTCAGAAGATGAGAAGACATGGTGAGTGAGTTTTAGACACCAGTAGCCAGCTCATGCAGCTTTTACTACATGGCAGCCCTAAAAGTATATACCTTTAAAATATGAATAAATACATAATATTCTTTGATCCAGCAGTGATAGAAGTTTAGTAATAATGCAAATCTTTCATCACATTTGCCCCACATTCCCTCCTAATTCAGGGATTGTGGTTTCTTAATTTCAGTGTTTATGCTACTGGACGAGAAACAGAGTTAAAATTGTCTTTTGTTCCTCACAGCACCTGTGCAGATCGATCACTGTGCGGTTTGAAGAGTTGGGTAGGAACTGTGTTTGCAGCCCCGGCCCTCATAATGAAGAACGGCTCTAGGAGCCGGTTCCCGTGGTTCAATTCAAAGAACCGACTCTAACAGCCCAAACATTCAGGACCGACCCATCAGCTAGATTCAGCAACCTATCTGTTTCTATTACGGATACGATAGTTTATAAAAAGAGACATAGTATAAAACATATTTACTGAGATTACATTATAGAGTTCCAATTATAGCAGCATATTTTATGTTTCAGGTCAGTGTTGCTTCATAGACTGTCAGCTCCATCAGTATCAACCTCCAGGTAAAACAGCCGGTGTTGTTGCACAGGTGAGAGATCTCCTGCTGCATGTTTCCTTGGTAATCGTTCTGCACTGATTGCTGGAGAACTCAGACTTCAATCATAGTAGCAGGCAGAAATGAGGAACCTTTACTGGGGTCAACAAAATGGAAGACACGGCGTGTCTTATCTCTCAAATATCAAATATCTCTACAAAAGGAAGAAAGGAGACCAACAGATTATTCAACCAGCTTTAGCTCTGTAGAGCAAATAATAATAATAATAATAATACAAAAGACTTTGAGGCATTTTTTTTAATCACATCACAAAAGAGAAAACTTTTGTCTAGATTAGTTCTGGAGAGCCGGTACCTCAGGCCAAACGGATCCAAAGAGAGACAGCAGACAGAAGCAGCACAAAACCAAGAGTAAAAAAAAAGACAAAAAGAAACAGATAATATTTCTGTGGGGACTTAATGGACCAAGAACTGATTGATGGATGTAAGCTCCCG